>NC_056747.1:280409384-280596884 GCF_019279795.1 Protopterus annectens
TTGTTATATAGGTACCTTTAGCTTCACAAAATAGTGAATGGTGGTGGCTTTTAATATGAGTGGGTAGCATATGACTTTGCTTGTGGAAGTTGAACAGTCTTGATAAAGCTAATTTTGTGAGTGTTGGGGAGAGGGTGAGAGATATGGTTTGGTGGTCTATGGTTTGATTCCCATGCCCTTTCATCTGCTTACTATGTGGCTCTAAGCAGGTTGACTAGCTAGACTGTCCCCTGTTTTTTTTTTTTTTTGGTGAAAATGTTCTTCTTGACTGCAACCATGGTAACTACATATGAACCTAAAACTAATACATGACAATAAGAATCCTAATATTTTTTTTACTATAATGATCTAAATGGAAATGGTTTATTTGTAGTTTAGTTATCTGTATTATTGATAACGTGTTGCTTTTTGTGCCTCTGTCAAATAAGATGAGTTTTCCGATAATGATTTTCCCTTTGTTTTCATACATCCATTATTTTGAGGATCTGGGTTACTGTGGAGATCATAAAATAGTAATTAGTAATAGCAATGAGTATGTCATTGGTATAACATTTTTCTCTGAGCTGTGTTTCTTTAAATGTAACTGGCCTTAATGGCAATAAGAGAAATACTTTGTTTAAATATTTAAAAATGCATAAAACACAAGTAGCCATTTTATAAGAAACTAAATTTAGTGCATGGAGATATTAATAGATTAAATACAAGAAAAGAGTAGTACTACAGCAAGCTTATGGAGAAATTATACCGCAATGCCTAAGGTTATTACCTCAAATGATAAAGGTATGATGTGCATGGTCATAACTGAATATTAAGAAAAATGATTATCAGCCTTGACAAATATGTACTGGATTACTGGAATTCGAGCTCAATTTTCCAGGAAGTATCTGTCTTTTTTTTTACTTTGATTGCAAAGGGAAGTATAATGGCAACAGGAAACTAACTGTATGTTTAAAAATAGAATAGTAGCGCAAGTAGCAAGCCTAGAATGTTAGCATCAGATAAGGATTTAACAAACTTTGCTGACGTACTTAAATCTTATACATGTTAATACATTTTATGACACAAATTTGTTTCACACTCATTACTCATTAGATTTGATTCACAGACAAAACTTGATAGGGTATATATTTCAAATTATTTTATTTTAAAACGAAAAGGATAATATGACATTACCCATATCAGACTGCAATACAATTACTTAGGAAAGTAATAATACATCCAAGAAAACTGGCTTCTTTTAATAGACTGCCAGTTTATATAGCAAAGTTAAGAGATTTTAAATAATGGTTTCTGACACAAATACAACAGTTCTTAGACTTCAGTAATAATGGTGAAATTACAATGTGATCCTATGGCACTTGATGAAAGCATATTTATATGGCAAAGTTTCCACTTGGTATTATAACAAGGAAAATAAATGGGATGAAAACTTACTGACATAGCAAGGAAAGATAAACAACAAAGCTAAAAATACAAAAAGGAGAAAAAATGCCTATTATCAGAAAAAAAAATGTAATGAAGAGTTTTAGAAGGTCCTACAGCTTAAGGTTCCCATTAGTTTATAAAAAGTTAAACTACGTTCTTATTCTCCAACTCCTAAAGGCTTACATAATTTAGCTCTTATATCCAAAATAATAGCAAGAACTAATCAAAACAGCATCATATCTGTCCCATTAGTAGTAAGCAATATTCATATATTGAAACAGATTTGAACCATTAAACACAGTGAGAAAATTAATGCACAAATAGAATAATAGAAACGGAAAAAGTAGATGATGCCTTCATTATTTTAGAGTAAATAATGAAAAATGAGAAACCCATTTCTTTAATGGACGTAAAACAGCAAATTGAAGACTGAAGCACCGGATAATGATGGCATCATTTCTGAACTATAAAAATATTACCACACAATATTTTTCCATTATGAAAATATACAAGTTCTTTCCTATCCTTTGATCTCTATGCTTTATTTGTAGATTTACTTGATTACTGAATACTGATTATAAATGTTTTATGTCAACCCTTGTGAATAGATTTATAAGTATATTACCTACATTAATAAAGGAAGGCCAAAAGTGGATTTATATTAAATAGGCAAACACAAGAGAACACCAAAAATAATACTTACTTACTATAATTAATTATGCTAATAATAAAGAAGATCTGTATTTAGTCTAGATCTGGATAAAGCCTTTGATTCAGTAACCTGGTTTTATTTAGCTGAAGTATTAGAAATATATGGATTTCCACGTAATTGTATATTGCTTATTAATTATCTTCATCAAAATTAATTTGCACATGTTAAATTAGGATCCTTTATTTCTCAGTAAAAATAAGCAAGGGCAAAAAACAATCTTGCCCCTGTCTCCTTTATTATTTTCTTTGACTATTCAGCCTCTAGCCAATTATGAAAGAAAAAAATATTAGATTTTAAAATAAATGATCGATATGCTTCCAAGATTCAATTATTTGCTGATGATATACTGATAACAGGTAACAGTGATTATTTCCCAATGTAAAAAAATCAATATTTTGAACTGTTAGGTCTAACGTTCAATCAGAATAAAACTAACATGATATCAATTAACAGTGATACATTATTTGATGCAAACTATGGGCTAATAAAGAGACTAGGTATACTCTTACATGCAATTGTAAAGAAACATCAACAAATTATAAAAAATATTTTAGACAGTAATAAAATATAAATAAATGGGATAAATTATTTTTTTGTGGAAGATATTTTAATTGAAATGATCTTTTTTAGCAAACATTATATAGTTTCTTCTAACCACCACAACAATTTAACATTTGTTTGAAGTTCTTATGGCACCCCAACAAACTTAGTATAGCTTTGATACATCATATACATGAATGAAATTATAGCTGAATGGGGTTTCCTGACCTAGAAACTTGTGTTATATCTTTATGGCATAATTGTTATTATTCAGCCAACTGGAAAAAACAGCATGAAAGCATGCAGCTAAAGAAAAAAAAATATCACAATAAAACATATACAAATCTTGAAAGTGTCTGTTAAAGAAACATTTATTTAAACACACTAATAATCCAATTTATTCCTCTTACGTAAACAGCATTAAAATGTTTAAGAATATTACATACAGATACCCTGAGATAAAAGCATGGTGTTTCATATTATTCACTGTAGCATTTGTACCTGAATGTATAGATAGTTTGAACATTCAAAAAATGCCAAGCTTCAAAACAGGGATTAGATTTTTTAGAATCAAACATTGAGAGGCTAAAGTGCTTAATAATGATTATTTAATCTGTAAATGTGATTTGAATATGGCAAACTGGATTACAGTAGAAATCAAACATTTCTTAATCTCTAAAGTTGACTTAATGTCAGATGTAATTAAAAACTCCAAGCCAAAACCATATTGTACACTGTCGAACCATAAATTTAGACCACCAGAATGCAAAAGGTATTCAGAACATAATGGCTTTTAAAACATTAACAATTAGGTTCATAGCCAAATACTAAAGAATCAGTCTGCAAACCATTTCAAGCCTAACCAAAAAATCCTATTCAAAATTTCCCTCTAACCTCAAGGAGGGCAAGACAAGACAGGCCAGGAGAAAATTTGTGGCTGCTCATTCAATTATCTAGGTATAAGTTGAAGGCGATAAGGGTGCTACTCTGCTTGACATGTAGTAGAAGTTTGTTCCAGAGGTGAGTGATACACTGGCATCATAAATTCATAGCTTGATGTATCTTATCTGGTGATGCAGACTTTGTTCCTTTAACTGAGCATTTGCGTACCTTCAGCTCTGCAAAAGAATAGGAGATCAAATAGGGTTGGATCTTGCATCACACAAAAGGTTAAATTTAGATCTCCTTGGAGGACTCAGTACAGAGAAAGGGCTGCCAGTCCCACCCGATAACTAAGATTTTTGAAGCCACTGATAATCCCACCTTGTCACCACAATAAACAGAACATGCCAGAGGGATAAATTCCTGTCTCAGAGACTTCCCATACTCTAAAACAAACTACCTATCCATATCAAACAAAGCTCCTCTTTACCACTCTTCAAGAAAAATCTTGATGATTAGATGGGAGAGAGGAAATTCACCCCGGGGATCACTTCTGTGGCTCTGCTTGGCAGGGGCACAGGAAAATAATTTTCTTGGATCCCGAAAGTCAGGATACCATTTGGCTAGGCTTATATAGACCCTAGGGCCAATAACCTAGTACCTGCCTATGAACCTATGAATCTCTGTGGTCTCTCAAGTTGTGTGATGTGCTTAGAAAAACGCACACCAAAATGTGTATTATATTCAATAATGATTATGATAAGATATGAGTAAATGGGGAATTAAGACTTATTTGGATCTAGTGGAGATGCCTTTGTAAACTAAATAGGCCAGATAAAAGCCTTTCCAAGCTATTGTGGAGACATGATGGTCAAATGATGAGGAATCACCAACAAGCATACCCAGATTCCCTGGATTAATTGAAGGATGTATTGCCTATACAGTAAGTGAAACTGTTTTGTTCACTAAAATGAACTATGCTACATTTTTGCATGAAATTTGAGGCCATTGTCCTTCTACCAGTTATTAACATGCTCTAAGTCATGTTGGAGCAATTGTGAAACATTTGAAGATCAAACAACACCCAATTTACAACCATCTGCAAACATAGTTGACCGTAGGCCAGAAGTGCTGGCCTGAAAGTCTGAGAAATATAAGCCAAATAGGAGAGGGCCCAAAAACTGAGCCCTGTGGTATACCACTGGCAGCTGTTTTGCTTTCAGAAGTAGAGCCTGCTACTCTAACTACATGGGTTCTGTCAGACAACCAGTTAGTTATTCATCTCAGAATATAAGGATTTATTTTCAGATTTACAACTCTTTCAATAATGCTTGCATGGGGAATAATGTCAAAGGCCTTGGCTAGGTCTAGATATGCTGTATGTACTGCAGAATGACTATTCACTGCTTCGGTCATGTTTTCAAAAAAATTAATCAGATTAGAGAGGCGTGACCTTCCTTTCATAAAGCCAAATTGATTAGGGTCTAGGGTTAAGAGATTTTCAATATCCAGATTAATGACATCTGAGTTAATGCACTCCAAAGCTTTACATATGAGGCTAATGAGACAATGGGTCTATAGTTATCAGGGTCCATGGCTAGGCCATCCTTGTATAATGGCATTACAATGGTTGTTTTCCAGACAACAGGAATATAATTAGTGGAGTGGCTTAGATTAAAGTATTTAAGTTCAGAAAGGCCATATTTGGCACAGATAATCAGGCAACCTGGTATGTTGTCAGCACCCATGGAAAGGGCTGAGAGAACTTGTTCCACAGTAATTAATGGAGGTGGCTGGGATTGTGGAACTTGTGTGATAGCTATAACTCTGAGTGGAATAAAATTTGCACTAAATTTGATAACTAGGATATTAGCTATTTCCTTTGGGTCAAGGACTATAGTACTATTGTGGACTAGCTCTGAACACTGTTGGATGTTAGTTCTTAATTTCCTGACATAGTTAAATATCACTTAAACATATGGTTAAAAGTCTGACAAAACTCCAAATGCTCTAAAAGGATCAAAAACTAGAAAATAAACTAAATAATACAAAAAAATGTTCCTATGAATAAACATACAATTATAGCTGATTTTTAAATAACATAAATATTAAAATATCCCTATAAAATAATCATTGATATGTAAACTTAACAACCAATACACTTAAATTCAGATAATGGCAGCTCTTAATCTCAAAATAATATTACAGAATCATTTTCTTTGAGTCCTGAGAACATAGTAGCATTAATTCCAATCTGCCATAATACTTCACATTACTCAAGTAGCGGTTTCCATTCTCCACCTCTGATGGTGGATGGTACATTCTTTATTACAGAAAAATACTAAACCTCAGAAAATTATGACATCTTTTACTTTACTTGAACAGGAGATTGACAGTGTTGCCACCCCTTATACTATATGTATGTTGATAAACACACTAAGTTTATTTTCAGTCTTTTCAACATAAAACATCTTGCCACATATATAACCCCTTGCTAGCACAGCTGAAATTCCCTCCATTGAAAAGACCAGTTGCAAGCATAATCACAGTACCATTCAAAATAAAAAGAACATTGTGTACTGGCTACACATTTGACAATTTGTACTTGTTTGTTACATCTCAAAGCTTTGGCTCCTTCTGCAATATTCTTAATATTCTTGCCCTTTCTGAAAACAAATTGAATATCAAAAACTAATTTACTGGTGAGCACTGAGTTACTGCCTCCCACTACACCCCAATTGTTACTGTCATATGTATGCTAATGTAGTCATGCATATTTGTTAAGCCAAATATGTGTTCAAATCTGATTATTTTAAATAGCTCACCAATTACCTGTGCTGTTTGGATGATATCTTCATATTGTGGAATGAGGCAGTGAAATCTTAAGAGTTGTTTTGGATTATTTAAATACTACAGCTGAGTTTTTGTGGTCTAAGTATAGTTGTGCGAAACATATTATGCATTATTTAGATATTAAATAAAACAGAATGTTAAGGAACCAGACAAGCCCAAAAAGATAAATCGTTAATAAGTAAAAAGATGTCAAGAGATGAGAGTAACACAAGTTTAATATAAAAAGAACACAAGCACAGAGGTAGGTTAGCACTTTCATGGTTGCTGCTTCTTCAGACCTTAGTAAAATGATGACAATAACAACAGTTTAAATACTATAAGCATCCAATAAAAACAGTCAGAGTTAGTGAGGTAAACCCCTTTTCTTCAGTAGGGGGTTTTATAGAGACAGCAATATTCAAACCAGGAAAGACATAGGCTTTAAAATCAACAATCCATTTCAATGTAATATATTCTGTCTCATTATATAGATCACCTTCCCTTAGACTTACATTGACCTTCTGTAAAACTAAATATTTAAAACTATGATTACCCCCAGCTTCAAATGCATATTTAGCTAGTGCATTCATATGTTTATTATTATGTATGTCATTCTGATGTTCTAACACTCTTTCCTTAAACATATGATTAGTCTTGCCTATGCAATAACAATCACATAGATTGCACGTAGCCATGTATACTAAATTTTTAGTACAACAATCTGCATAAAAAGAAATTTCTATTGGTCTTGTGTTTAGAGGGTGTGTAATCATATGTGTTGACCAAACATTGCAGCATGCTTTGCATGACCTGCATGCATATGTACCCCTACATTGTGAAATGACTTGTGTATATGGACTATTATGATTATAATATAAGCATTGTTTCAAATTCTTATTATTCTTAAAACTAAACTTAGGTACAGGTTCTATAAACTTACATATTGCTGGATCTATCAATAAAATTGGCCAGTTTCTTTGACAATGTCATAGATCTTATTGACGTGACCAGAGAATGTTCGACAGACCCAGTTCACTCCCTTGGTATCAACATTAGTAGTTTCCATTGATATATCAGAGGGTTTCTCAGAGAAATATGGTTTTATTTTCTTTCTCTCTAACTTATTTCTGTCATGGTTCTTTCAATTTCTCCAATTTTATAGCCTCTCTTTAACAGGTCTGTATGTAATGTATTAAAAGCTTCCTCTAAATCTTCAGGATCCGTGTGTAATCTCATACATCTAAGTATCTGATTTTTAACTATATTTCTGGTAATATGGTTAGGATGCATACTAGAGTGATGTAGTGTATTATTATTGAATTGAAATGAATTGTTGATTTTAAAGCCTATGTCTCTCCTGGTTTGAATAGTGCTGTCTCTTTAAAACCCCTACTGAAGAAAAGGGGTTTACCTCACTAACTCTGACTGTTTTTTTGGATGCTTATAGAATTTAAACTGTTGTTATTGTCATAATTTTACTAAGGTTTGAAGAAGCGGGCGACCGTGAAAGCGCTAACCTATCTCTGTGCTTCTGTTCTTTTTATATTAAACTTGTGTTACTCTCAGCCCTTGACGTCTTTTTTAAGGATTATTTAGATATTACTGTGTACAAAAAACTATACAAAACTGTATAAAGATTGTTATTTATCATAAATCAACTTTTTAATACATATTTGGATTTTTGCAGCTATCACCCATTCTATCAAAAGACTGGCTTTGTTAAAGGCCAACTGGTGCGGGTGTCTGGTATGACATCTTGTGACAATAATTTTTTGTTTGAACTGAGTATGTGGATGGATATGTTTAAAGATTGTGACTACCCTGAGATATTAATATTTAAGTTTAAAAATGAAATGTTTAAGAAAAGGCAGGGAACATTTATAGGTTCATAGGTGTATACTAGGCTAACAGCCACTGGGATCTTTATAAGGCTTAGCCAAGCAACCCAAATGTATCTCACAAGTTGCAACAAATAAAGAAAGAATAGGAGGCACCAGAACAAGGCAGATAAAAAATAAAAATTCCAAGTTTAATCCACAATGAAGAGACAAACAATGGTGAGCCCTGCCTTGGTCTGGTGCCTCCTATTCTTTCTTTATTTGTTGCTAATTGTCTTTTTGGGAGACCAGTTTGCCTGCACCTGCACCACATTGTTTTTTTCCTCCTGTATCTCACAAGTTATTGTTTCTTAAGGGTTATTTTAAGGGGTATATGTTAGTTAGAGCATGATTCAACAGCTGCCTCTGTCCAATTAAAGACATAGGTGTCAAACCAGGGGGAATTTCCTATTTCCCATCCACTAGTCCAGGTTGTTCTTGAATAGGCTTAGGGAAGGGCTCTGCTTCACGTGGATGGGAAGTCTATTCCAGACAATGAGGATTCTCTGAGATACATAGGGCATGTTGGAGGGAAAAGTATGTAAGTTGCAAGCATAGTTTCAATCCTTAGATTGCTGCATTCTACTTTTAAGATTATTAACATAACTAAAAAGGCTTTATGATTGGCTTTGGCAGCTCTTTTAGCCACAAACTAGGCTTTGGTGGATTTTATTAAGCTCCTGAGTTAGTTGTTTATTTCTATGATGAGGGCTCTATCATTCTGGGAATTATTCTTCAAAATTTGGTCAAAATTCTCTTCCTTTTATTGTTAAAGCTTATTAATATTATGATTCCACCATGTGAGTTAGTTTCTTGGGTTTGTTCTGGGCTTGTTCCTACAGAGTACAGCTGCATATCTGCAGCTGTTTATATGCTGGTGTAGTGTGATGATGTGCATTTCCACATAGTAGAGTTAGGTGGGTTTGGTGGGGAGTTGAAGCTTGCCAGTATATCACTTAGGAGCTGTAGTTTGCCTTAGAGGAATTTCTAAAGATACTTAGAGTGGGAGGGATTTCAGGTTTCAGTTTCAAAGGAGATAGATTTATGGTCAGATCTAACAAGTGATGAAGATATGCAAGGGGTGGTACAAGATACCTCCAAATTAGTAGGGACAAGATCCAAAATATTATTCCTCCAAGCTGATACTTTAACTAATTATTCCAGGACATTTGCATTGACAAAGTCCAGGAATCTCTGTGCTTAGACACTAGTGGTGGTTTAGGTTTCCCAGTTGATAGTTGGATAGTTTAAATTACTTAGGAAAATGGTGTCAGGTTTAATACTGAGTGATTAGCTAGCTAGCTAAATATATGGTACAAGACCTTTTTGACGATTATTTGGACATGAAGAAGTTCTAGTGCACCATGGTGCTTTCCTAGCCTTGAAGCGAGCCTCTTCTGGATGAAGATTTTAAAGTAAAGGCCCCAAGTGGTGGAACCAGCCCAATCCAAGTTAAATCAACTTGGAGAAGCTGACATGCTCCAGCCAGAATGAACAGAACTTAAAAAGTTATACTGGTTAAGGCAGTGTGCTTTTATCCTAATTTCAGCAAAGGGGCGTGGGAGGAGCAGTTGTTGTGACTGGTTATCATAGTAGCATTTTAATTGGCTGCAACTGAAGCTTCTATCTCTATAGTTTGTTTGTAGTGTTGGTTGTTAAATTTAAAGTAGCAATTGTCTAGAAGTAATTGTAGCAGTTTTGCGGTTAGCTCGAGTTGACCTGGTAGTGCCCCTGTTTCCCTTGAAAGTACCTTGAACACAGTGTTAATGCAATATGAGTGAGGCAGCACTGTATAAAGTGCCTCTACATCGATAGTAACCAGTCAGGGGTCATGATCTGTTCTGATGCTCTTGATTTTATGTAAAATATTTAGAGTATCAAGGACTCGGTGTTAGCTGCAGGGGAGTTTATGAGAACTTCCATTACCTTTTCACTAACAGACAACCAAGCAAAATGAACTGCTATCAAACGACTGACAGAATGAACTAAGCACTGTTTCCCAATCAGTTTTATCTCAGCCACGGATTTTCTGTATTCATACAAGCTGACTTTAAAATTTCAATTGTGGACAGGACTAATGCGGCAACTAGGGTTACTCTTTGGAATGACAGAATTCAAGTGGACTGTCTGTGTTTGCTTTTGCTTTGCTTTTCAACTTGTGTATCCCATGCTGCAGTTTTCAATGGTGTCTGGTATTCAGAAAATCATAGTTCATGCTTTGTAACCATTTTGCTTCATTGTTTAGAATCTTTTTTCTGGATCAATTCCAATGTAATCTTTAAACTTTTCCTGTTGTTTCTGCAAATCATTCTGTTTTCCTGAGAGGTTTAATACACTAAATTAATGCACATTTATTTGTAAACCCACATTACAATACATTGACAGGCTTTTTACCTGTGGTCAGTGACATAGGTAATGAAAAAGCACTCCTACCTTCATCAGTGGTAGACTCTCTCCAGCTGTGGTTTACATTTGGCTCAAAAGATCTGCTCCACTCCAAAAAAGTCATCACTACAGCCAAGGAGAAGAACCAAATAGTTAATATCTCCATTTATCTCCAGAGGAGTGCAGCACCAGTTTCCAAACAACACCTCATTACGTAATAGTACTGCTGTATAAAACCATTTTCTCATTATGATTACTAGAATTATCCTGGCCTAAATCAAGCTGAACGCTACTATCATGCATGCTCAACAGGATTTGATCTTCACAATACTTGGAACATTTGGCTACAAACAAGAATCTGATAAAGCTCATGTAGCATCTGAGCAAAAGCACTTCAACTGCCTGGGCTAATTAACTACTACTGCTTTGCTAAGAAAAGTCTAACACAGGTTAATTTTTTTTCACTGTTGCATAAAAATGAGCTCTGCTATTGTCATGGTTCTAATTGACCAAGGTTTTTGATTTTTTTTTTTACCTTTTGTGTTTTTAATCACAAGAAACCTCATTTAAAGCAGGCTCTGTCCAACTTTTTTTAAATAAGTTTTATTAAAATCATTTCTGAAAAATACAGTTATAATGAAAAAAAACATGAACAATTTTTATGATGAAATAGATAAAAAAACAAAGGCTCTAATATAAAAAAATCAAAGAAAACAATGATGTACACTGATGTTCACATATTTTTAACAAATAACACAAGTTAAAACAAATTAATAAGGATTTATTAATACTTTCAACTTTTTAATTTTCTAGTAAATCAATTATGTTCTGCCATTGGTTATATATTGCTGTATTCCAAGAAGATCTGGATTTAATTGTCATCAATTCTAATTTGGATACTTCCAAGAGAAGATCTTTAAAATTTTGAAATGAGGGAATTTGCGAAGACTTCCAATTTTTTGTGATTTCTTTCCTGGCAATAGACAGCACAGACCAAAGAAGTGAATACTTGTTTGATTTTACACAAGATGGAATTGGGGTGCTAAATAAAACTAATGATTTTGTAAGTAAAAAATTATCAGTGAATATTGCTTGTAGGAAATTAATATTTTCCCATTTTTTTTTCATGTATAAGCATTCATAAATTATATGTGCCCAGTTAGCATTCTGTACCTTCCAACAAAGTATATTTTCTTTAAACATCTTAGCTATGTTATGTGGAGTGATGAAAGATCTATTTAAAAACCTCCAGGTAAATATTCTCCATTTAAGTGATGAAGTAGTTTTACCAGCTGACTGAAGAATGTTTGATTTATCTTTATCTGAAGGATCACAATTATTTACATCAGAAAAAAAAAATTCCAGTAATTATCCGAGAATATATCCAAGTCTGATTTAATAACTTTATATATATATATGTGATAGGCTAATTTTGATTGTATTATTCTGTAAGGTTAAGATGATCAGATACTGAATGAATTTGGGAATTACATTTTAAAATGAAGAAGGTATTAACTCAACTTTATTTTTGATATAATTTCTAGCTTCTTGTAGGTCAAGCATTGAGTCAAGGTCATTTTCTTCCATTAAAGTATTAACGGATTGCAATTCATTGTTTTTCAACATCTGGTGCCAAGAAATCATATGTTTTTGTTTAAATATTGGCATTTTATAAACATTTGTAGAGAAGATGACTCCTTGTGTATATGCTATGGGGAAAATAAGGAATAACCAACTCTCATATAGTTTAAATCTAAGGATAACATTTTTAAAGGATTTCAAAATTATCATAATATAATTTGAATTAATATTTCGGGTAGGACATAAAGAAAAGAATTACTTTAGCTTCCATATAAATGTATTATTTACTAAATTTTTAAACAAGTCATTACTTGAGTTTTGAGATAAGGAGAAAAATATTTCTTTCCATTTTGCTGAATATTTGCTATCTATAAGGCACAATATATTTTTTAATATTGAGGAAATGTAATATATTTCTAAATTTGGTAATGCAATACCTCCATTATCCCAATTGAACATATGATATGATAAAGAGATCCTGGGCTTAATTGGGTACCAAAGACATTTTTGAATCATAGTGTTAAATATTTTAATTATTGAATAAGGTGGAGGAATAGAAATAGATTGAATTATGTATAAAATATTCGGTAGTAATATCATCTTTATAACTGATAATTTCTTTTCTATTGAGAATTTTATTTTAGAGCATTTGTGTATTAAGTTACCTACCTCTGATATACTTTTATCGATGTCCAATTTTTGGATTTCTTTTATATTAGTAATAATTATACCTAGTATTTTATTTGTTGGGACTGTGGTATATATTTTTCAAATTCCTTTTGAATATTATGTTTTTTTGAACCAGATAACAAGATTTGTGTTTTATGATGATTAAATTTGAGACCTGAGTTTTGTTGGAAGAAATCCATATCATTAAATAATTCCTGTAACGTTGGATTCTTAAAGCCCAGTGTTATCAGTATGTCATCTGCAAACATTTGAATCTTTGAAGTTATATTTAGACTCAAATTGAAACCTTTACTATTACTATTATCTCTAATCAAATTTTCCCAAGGCTCCATAACTAAAGTAAATAAAAGAGGGGATAATGGACATCCTTGTATAGTCCCTTTTGTAATAGGTATAAACTGAGAAATACTAGAACCAATTTTTACATAAGCTTGACATCCGTTATATAAATGGGTGATATGATTTATAAAGTTATTTGAAAAGTTGAGTTCCTGTAGAAGACTAAATAGGTAATCCCAATTAACTGTGTCAAAAGCACAATTTATATCTAAACTAACTATAGTTAGGTTATTTTTTAAGCTTTTAACTGATTCCATTAAGGTTATTAGTCTTTTAATGTTATCATATGATGTTCTATTTATTATTAAACCTGTTTGGTCCTCATCTACTAAGTTAGGAAGAAATTTTTTTAGCCTCTTTGCATATATAGACAATGTATAGTCCGTTTTTAATAAAGGTATAGGTTTATATGAATTACATTTTCTAGTTAAAAAACTGAAAGTAATAATGTTATTGCTTTATTAGGTAAAATTTGCAGATTTCTGGAATAATGCCATAATTGCCAGAGGCTTTATTTTGTTTAAGTGTATTAATTTGTTCTTGGATGTCTTTGAATGTAATTTGCCTATCTAGCAATTTTATTTGTTCTTTTGTTAATCTTTTTTTGAGTTTTTATTAATAAAGTCTTGAATATCTTTCTTAGAATTTATTAGTGTAGGAGACTGATTTAGTTTAAGGAAAAATGCTCTAAATTCAATTAATATGTTATGTATACTGGGTACCATTTTATTCTTCTGTGGCAAGTATATTTCTTTAATGTGATTTAATTTATTCAGTATTGTAGCTTTATTGACTAATATATTCAAAGATCTGGGATTTATTGAGAAATTAATAAATTTAAATTTCTCTAGACTAATCATAATGTTATGGTTTACTATCTCGAGATATTTCTTATTCAAAGATTTTAATTGACCTATTTTAGATTTTTCTTGTTTATTTTTTACACAAGATTCAAAATATCAAGCGTAGTTTGTATCTCTTTTAATTCATTATTCCATGAAAGTCTTTTTTTTTTGTACCAATCAATTATTCTGCCATATAAGTATGCCTTCAATGCACCCCAAATAAAAGTTTCAGGTGTATTATTATTAGTGTTCTGGAGCATTTCTCCCCGGGCCTCCGCTGAAAACAGGATCTGTGGAACCTAGTCGGACTTTCCCGATCAACAAATGTTAAATAAAATAAATAAAAAAATAAATAATTAGAATTAAATTCTATAAAACTATGAACTTCTGCTGATTTGAAGGTGTTAAAATCTTTTAATTTGGTGATGTATACTGGTATCCATTTTATTTGAACATTGGGCTGAGAATAAATAAATATATATATATATATATATATATATATATATATATATATATATATATATATCAAAGGATATAGGATTATGATCAGAAAAGGGACATGTAATAACTTTTACATTACTTAAAGAGTCTACTAAACTATTGGAGATAAAAACTCTGTCTGTTCTTGAGTATGTGTTATGCCTATGTGAGAAGAATGTATAGAATAATGATTTTGGATCAGTGTAATTATTAATATATTTCGATAAAAAGTAATTAGAAAACTCATTTAGTAATCTGGCTGAACTCAAAACTCTTCTCTTACCTTTAGAAGTAGAGTCATAGCTATCAAAAATACAATTAAAAGTGCCAGCTAAAATAATATTACCTTTAGAAAACTGGATATGATCTATATGTTGCTGTGCTGAATTTTGTCCAAAGCCAGGAATCCAGTGCATATTTATTACAGTGAATATTAGGTTATTAAACTCTATGGTAATTGAAGCTAACATACCTTTATTATCTTTATAAGAGTCTTTTATTTTAGGCTGAGGTAATTTATTGTTCCAAAGTATTGCAACACCTCTTTTTGTTTTGAGAGCATTCAGAATTAACAAGAATTGAATAAGACTTTGATTTTAATTTAGAAATATCCTGTATCAAATGAGTTTCTTGCAGAAAGATTTGCGAGTTATGTAACTGGAGATATTTATTCAAAGACCTTCTCTTGTTAGGGTTATTTAGACCATTTATATTAAGAGAAATACAATGTAAGATTGTCATATAGTAAAATTTTTAAGTAACAATACATGTTTGTTTAAACTTTTATTAATTTTTTATCTATGAGATGGTGCTAGAAAGATGAAAGGAATACAACAGTTTGTAGTGTGTGAAGCATAGAAAGGAGATTTACAGTTAGAAATATTTAAATAACATTCTATTATATATGTTATAGTGAACATCAGAAACAATATTATCAAAAAGTTGTAACAAAATTTTCGGACAATGAAACCCTCTAAAACCCACCTGGAGTTATAAACTCAATCTGAGTGACATTAATCACTCAAATTAAACCAACTAGCAGCATATTTCTATCAGGCTCCACCTAAATATGAACTATTTCATAATTACAAATATGGCTTATAAATAGGAATGTCAATGTTATGCAAAAAAAAAGGGAAAAAAAGTAAACTCGTCTTACATTTTATGTCAGATCAACTAATAAACAAGTCCACTAGTAATAAATTGCAACAATGAATAACATAATAAACAGATGCTAAATGTATATTATCACAGTTAGCTATAAAATTAGGAATGTACTTTCTTTTCCTTTCCCTTTTTTCTTTTTTCATGACTAAACCTATGAATCAATAGACAGTAAATTATAGTAGGACTAGTATAGGACTTATAATAAAAAGGATCTATATACAGATAGACTATATACTAAGACTAAAACTTAAATCTATAGAACTGTTAACCTAGATAATATGAGCAAAACTCATTTGACATATTTTTATAACCTTTAACACTAGTATTGTTTGAAATCAGCAGAAAAAATATAAACAAATTACGTAGCATCCTTCTGCAAAAGGCACATTCAATTTACTTTGGATCAGTAAATCAATTTGAATGTTCTAGTTTCACATTTCCTAGTAGAGTCTAGTATTTATTCAATGAGATTACAGTCATTGCAATCAACAGAAGATTGGAAGATAGAAAATACATCACTAGGGAGATGAAAATGGCCCAAAATTATGTCAACAACCTGGCAGTTAATGCATTAGCCTAGTGACTTGTAAATATGTTATCACAAAGCTAAAATGTCTAATCAGTAGCAAGAAACATTTATACTATAAAATTGCTACCCTAAAACTGGGTTATACAAATCTAATAATGATTCAACTAATAGAAGGGTTATGAACTTCTCCACAACCATAATCTTGGCTTTCAGTAACTTATAATGTATTATTGTGTACAACTATGTAGAGAAATTACAATAATATATGCTCTAATATGAATGCAGTAACAATGAAAAATTAGTCTGAATATAAAGCAATAGCTGTTTCAGATATGTTCTTACTAAACAGAGTCCATAAATAGATTTTGGAAACCATTAAGAAGCAAGGAGAAAAGGTAATGTCTAACTGTATGGGCAACAAAAACTATTGGAAACAGTCAGAGCAAGGGGCTAAAGATTTGCATATCATCACAACCACTTTGCAAAGCACAATGGGAAAAACAAATTCCCCCACAAACCTCTCCAGTTAGCTCATGAAGTCTAGATCATCAATAGCACAGGACAGCCTCCGATTATTTCCAACATTTCAATCAAATTATGGCTACTATCTACTTATAGACCACCAGCACTCATGTCTAGAAACTGGAGAGTTAACACAGATATCATTCGTCCATCTTCAACCACTACAGCATCACTCGACAATGAAATTACCCAACACAAAAGTGTTCGTTAAATGGATATGTCAATTATCTAATAACTGTAGCTTAGAGTTAGTGATAATCTACCTGGAAGTTATTAATAAAAGGGAACATATCCCAAATTAAATTAAAACCCATATAGTACACTGTTGCAAACATTTTACTAACTGTGCCTAATCCTAGTGAGTAAACAAACCCCATTTTCCATATGAGAGACAAATGGTTTACTATAATTTATTTGAAGTGAAGTCGGTTGACGCCACTTCGAAAATCGGAATGTCGCCCGTAGGCAATGTCGAACACTGATATTGCCAAAAACACATCTGCCCCTATCTCGACCCATGTTAAAACCCCTCCCTAGGTAGCAGTCGATATGTATTTTGACAATTTCGGTGTTCGAAATTGTGAATTTCGCACAATCTCGATCGACCATGTGAACAGTCAACCAAGTACATTTCGGGTATATGATAGTAAACTGAGCCAAACACCTCCTTTATAATGGAACTGCTTGCAGTACACTTATCAAAATACAACTGGCCATTCAAAAAAAATGCAACTGGCTACAATAATTTCCATCCAAAATAAGTATATTAGGGAGTTCTATAACTGAAAAAAAAAACACAGCCCTTATCCTAAACTATCAAAGATACATCCAGTAAAAGCAATCAGGGACACAAAATATCTTTAATTAAGAAGAATCTACTACATATCCTTTAAATATATGAATCTGGTATTAAGAAGGACAGAGTCAAACCTCGAGTCCACATCAGGGACAACTGAGAGGTATCCACATCATTCCCACTTAGTAGCATCTCATTCATTACAAAAAAACAATTCGGAACTAGCTAATGTACATGAGTGCAACAATACACAAACACCAAGTCATTCGCAGCTTACAAGAAAAAGTAAAAATACTATTGTGTTAAAACTAAAGAACAATGCAGTCATTATTTAACTTATAGAAATGTAATTGCAGACAATCTAAAATGTAGTAATTCTCTTCAAAAATATACTAGTAATGTTTACATAGCAGTAGGACTGGATTGCCAAAAGTTTTACATCTGTATTTTGCACCTAGCTGTAAAATACATATAATCATACCTCTCAACCTCCTCATATAAGAATTTTTGACTAACCAAGAGCAGGAGGGAAAAGACAAATGTCCCATATTCACAGCTGAGTCCAAATACTGAATATATAAGCTTCGTGAGTTGCTGGAATTCAAGGCTGTTACTTTAAGAAAGTCTGTTGAGCTGTTGATAGCGTCATGCAGCTCTAGAGGAGACAAGGATGCATGAGGAACATATCGCTGGGTCATAGCAGTAAAATAAAAACTTGAAATGTTCCAGTAGGAAGCTGTGAGCAATTCAAACACCACACAAGTCTTCCAAAGACTCGAGAGCCACTGGAGACACTCCAGCAACATTCAAAGCCCTTTCTAAAGGTGATAACAGAAAAAAAAGACAAAAAAATTCCCAGTTCTCTTATAACACCGGGCCTGTTACTATTTCAAGCCTTGAGTTAACAAAACACAACAAAGTATGTAAATCATCAGACACAAGGATATCCCATGAAGCCACCAACACTAATCACCCATTTAGAAAACAAAATAAGCCTAAGGATAAAAAAGAATCCACAACCCAATACCACAACTAATATATATAGCCAGCGGCTCCAGACAGAGACAAGTAGCTAATCAAAATCACAGTAGGGAAATCATAAGAAAAGCAACAACATAATATCTACCATAAATTCCCAACAACTATAAGATGATGTGTAACAAAAAACATATGTTAGACAAATAAGCAAAGAGATTAAAGCAAAAGGAAAACTCTGTATATTTATATATACAATGTATTAAGAACATAAAGAAGAAAAACAGCAACAGTAATACCAGCCATACAGCTGAAGTAATAGACAGCTTCTTAATGTCAACAAACAATATAATGGTCAACTAATGCAGTTAAAATACTCAAAAAAAAAAACAAGTAAGGGAGAATAATCAGACTTTTTTCATTTTTAACAGAATAGAGTATTTATAAAGCATACTTATATAAGGAATATACTGTATATTATAAAATTATCTAAGACAAGAGAAACTAAAAATACTAATAAAGATATGGATTAAAACAAAGAATGGTTAACTATTGAGAAAAACTAAGCAGCTAGTCAATGAATAACGCAAGCCTAAAATATAAAATAAAAAGATTAAAACAGCAGTCACCTGTTGAACCATTTTCATATTCCTAGACTTCTGGGTCATGGAAAAATCATATGTAAGTAAGAAACAAAAAATCTATATTATATATAAAAAAAGAAAACATTTATTTTTTAAGTTTCTTCTTGTGTTCAACTGTTTTCCAGGCACCATTTTTAGCAGTTCCACTTGAACTAGCCCAGTCCATTTCATTTATTTTTTTTCAATATTTTATTGGATTTTATGTATTTCATAGCTGCATCTAACTTATCAAATACCTTCAGACCATCTTGAAGGAAGCTCTTCAGCCTTGCAGGGAAAAGCAGGTGAGACTTTGTGTTTTTTTAAGTTCTTTGAGCAATGGTAAGAATGATTTCCTTTCAGCTATGACAGCTGAAGAATAGTCATTATCAAAGAGTATGATGTTATCATTGTATTTAATTGGTGACCTCGACCAGGCAGTCTTCAACACTATTTCTTTATCATGTGTTGATAAAAATTTGACTATGACAGATTTTGTGGAGTTACTTTTGGAAGTTTTAGATGCAGACAAGGATCTCTGGGCTCTTTCTATACCGAAAGAAAGCACCTCAGGAAGCTGTAAAATCTCAGGTATCCATGAAGTTAAACATTTCATCATATTATTTTCTTCAAGTTTATCTGGTAGCTCAAAGATCCTGATGTTATTTCTTCGTGATCTATTCTCAAGATAATCTAGTTTTGAGTGAAACAGGGAGTTTTGCTTTAAAAGAAATTCCAGATTATGTTCATTTTGTTGTATTCTACTGTCCATGTAGTTTAATGATGTTTCTATACCATGTTTCTATACCTGCAATTTGTTTCTTCTATTGTTTAAGATCTTGATGTAAATTATCCATTTGTTGTGAAGTAGTCTCTTTAAAGTTATCAGTTTTTATGTTCATTCTGTCAATTTTTGTTGATAATTCCTGTATAGTAGTTAACAGACTTTGAAGCTCCTTTTTTAATACTGAGTCCTGATGAGAAGATTTTGTGAAGCTCATATTGAAGTCAGATGCCAGAAACTTGTCTCTTGTTTTTTGACAGGAAAAGTTGAAATAAATTAAAAAATAAAATAATACTAAGTAAACTATTAAATGAAACCAAATATATATAAAATACTTTTTAGTTAGTTATATTTAAAAATTCCTGTGATAAAAGATATGATAAGGCAGAGCTGAGAGAAAGTGCTGCTACTCAAGGCTCATCCTTGGCCACTCCCCCCTCTGTCCAACTTTTGATGGAAGATTAAAATATAGTTGGTAACTATATTAGCCTGTGAGTGTGTTCTCTAATAAAACAACAAGAGGGTTAAAACACAAACAGGGCAGCACACAATGGATCTGAATCCACCAATTCACCCATTAAATAATTTTTAAAGAAACAATTATATATGCACATTTTCTATAATGACCTCAATCTCAAACATACAAAAATTGTAAAAAGGTTGGCCTGTTTAGCAGTAGAATGATATAAGTAACATGGTTGTTATTGCTAAAGTATTAAAATAGAAAAACTTTTTTGTATTCACTTGAAAACAAAGTACAAAGTTAGATTTAGGCCACTGTAAAGCAAAGGAGCTGGGAACACATTTGTAGTGAGGAAAGACTCATTAAATTGGAAGGATTCTGGAAAGCTTATGCAAATTAGTAGTAAGGAAGCACAACCAACTCAGGAAACTTAATTACAACCAGTTAAAATGTTAGTTCTGAAAACCATATGCAAATTAACATCAAGGGAGTACAGATAATCAAGAAGCTTCAATTACATTCAATTAAAATGCTATTATGAAAACCAAATACAAATGCTCCTGCCATGCCACTTTACTGAAATTAGAATTCAAGAGTATTGCCTTAGCCAGTATTGATCTGGCTAAGTCTAAGATGAAAGTGCTAATCCATTTAAAGCTTCTTTAAATGAACACTGATTCAAGGCAACTTATTTTGAAGATTTGAAGCTATTTAATAAGAACATTTTGGAACTTCTAGATAGAAACTAAAGTTGATTGTCTTTCCTGAACCACAACTTGCTCTTAAGCTACTCCCTTTAGCATTTATTCCAGTTGAAGATCGAGACACCTCCATTTTTTCCCCTTATGCACAGTAACAGGTCTAAACATGTGGAAGGCATTATAGCCCTGCTCAGCTGGAGTGCTGTCTGCCATTTTAAACCACATCTCTGTCATTACACAGATGTCAACATCTTCCAGGATAAGAAGAGCTTGTAGGGAGTGAAGTTTCTTGTTTATGCTGCTAGCATTGATCAACACCATCTTTGTTTTTTCCTTCACTTGTTTCATAATGTTGGTAGGTTTATTAGGCTGGCATTGCCTAAAAACAGGAACTATGGGGGTGGACAATGTCTTTGCCAATCATCAAAACCCTAGATGGACAGATGCTGGCCATCCCTGGTGAAGCAGCATGGTCCGTTGATCATGTCCTCTCAGGCTGACATATATTAGACCCCCTTTCAAATGACACCAAAAACTAAGCTAATTATTGAAGTCAAATTTTTGTTCATATTGCATCATCATCCTTGGAGAATGTAGAATGCTAGGCTCATAGCTGCCTTGTATACAGTATGAGAGCTCCATCATGTCTGTCTTCATAAAGTCCAGGGAGGTACATGTCAAGTCATCAACACTGGCTTTAACTATGACAGACTCATACTGGTACTTGTTGTTCGAGGTCTTGAGTGTATGAGTTATCTCACAGATCCCAAACCTCTGTTTGTCTTACAGTAGAGTCTCCTATAACATGAATGTTTATTTGGCTTGATTCCTGTCTTATGGGGGACAGCATCCATGACTTTGTGACCTCTTGTGCTAAGTGAGGAGGTCAGTTTAACTTGCTGATTGTGTGTTATGCCCGGGATGAGTTTTGGAGAAAACTTACTGGCATTCTTCTCCTTCATAATGTCATGAATGCTTTGGGTTCAGAAAACATTAGGTTCATTTTAAACCTCCTAACATAAGACAGACTCCTGATTTTTTTTCATTCAGGTGCTTGTGCTTATTTCCAACTATGGCATAATAGTTCCTAAACAGGGTGGTTTTATTGAGGGTGCTGAACAACTATTGTCCTACTGATGGCAAAAAAATGCCTTATTCAGCACCAGAAGCAGAGATTTGACGAATGGCTGGCTCTGTAATTCTTAAAAAGGACATTTAAACCTGTGAACCATACACTTCTAATCAGCACATTAAACTGGTCTTTGAAGCAGGGTGAGTGAAGGTCTGCTTTGATCTCACTCAGTCCAGCAGAACCAGCATACATCATTTTCCTCCAGGTAGCTCTCAGAACTTCAACCTGGATCAACAAAACTCTCAGTTTTTAATGATCTTTACAGACCTATCAGGATTGACTGTGACCTTGTACATAGATGACCTCACCCAGCTTTGTACAGAAAACATTTATTCAGTCCTTCCTCTACAGAAATTTTTATAAGGTCTAGAGCAGACGTGTCTCCAGAAAATTCTCTCAATTTTTACCAGATAACATTTTATCAGGTACAGCTGATAAGCTAGCTTACTCTGCCAGTAAGTTATTTAACCCTAAAACTGTTTAACAGACAACCAGCTTCAAATAGCTGGAAGGATGGCTTAATTCCAGCTAACTTTTGTCCCACAATATTGCATGGGTAATTTAAGATCATATCTATCCAAAAATTTTATAAGCCTATAAAAGCTCCACAAACCTGAAGTGAGGGAGGTCACAAATAAACTAATTACTAAAACCAAATATATTCAACCACTTCATAGGTCAGTTTTTCAGAACAGGAATCTAGATGAGGTTTTCCCCCAAATCCCATCCCTACAGTGTGCAATTGCATACACACCATATCTCAAACAGTGTCCAGAAAACATTAGGTCCATTTTAAACCTCCTAACATAAGACAGACTCCTGAATTTTTTTTTTGCTGTCACGTTCTTGTGCTTATTTCCAACTATGGCATAATAGTTCCTAACCAGCAAAATAGGCACAAACATCCTTGAAAAATCAGGACATCCTGCTACAGACGTGGACATCTAATTAGCATAACATTTGAATATTAGTAACACATAACTCTTCTCGATTTCAGCAGGAGTAAAGGATACTATCCAGAAACACGTTTAACAGAGAGCGACAAATATGATGGAAAAAATCATGTACATTATCAAAGAAACAGTGTAAAACCTGCAGATTTTAATGAATGGAATTTTTGCTGCAGAAAAATGGAGATGTAAAACTTGTGCTCTTTTTCTTTAAATTATTGTTGCCACTGGTATGTTACTCATATAGTGTGGTTTTCTGACTATTAGACAGCTTAAAAATCACAGGTAATGAAGGGGATTCAGAAAACTGTCTGAAGGGCTAAATAAAGCCTAAAAATAGGGACATATCTCCAAAAATAGGGAAGTACTAACTCACGGCTGAAAATATGAAAGTTCCTCAAAAATAGAGACAGTTGAGAGGTCTGACAGGGCAGCAGACCTTTCAGCTACTGAAAAAAAAACTTAAAGCTTAGTAAAACGAAATTTTGTCAACCAGGTACCATTTAACTTAAGGTATGTCAGATATACCAGAGTTATTTTATTAAATCTGTAACATATCTCATTACAAAAAATATCTGTTTTTAAAAATGTACATTGATATATACATGGAGTATATCTGCCTATACCCTTTGTGCAGACAAACAGTATTCTCCTCCAAATCTTTCAGCTGTCTAAGTTAACTTTGCAGATTGTTCTTGCTTCCTAGACATGAAGAGCACCATTATGACTTATTAGACATAGGTAGCTGGCTACCGGGGGGGGGTGGCAAATCTACATGAAAGTCTGTATATTATATGATTAACTCTACATAAGTTGTTGTTAGCTGACAAACATTCAAGCAATCATTCTAGCTATTACCCAGGGTCCCACCATGACTGTAGCATTATGGTCTTCACACCTAAATGTATTGTTAAGGCACATAAGAAAGTTATATGTAAACTTGACCCTAGACTGGAGGCTGAGATATTTGACAGTAGAAACAAGAAACATTTCTAACTCTGCCACTTTTAAAGAGCACCTCTTTTCTTTTCGTAAGTATACAAGGTAATCTTTTGTTCTTTGCTCCTGACTTGCTTATTTACATACATGTATATTAGGTGATATCAAGGGGAAGTAATCTGTCTAGTTTAATCTGTCATAATTATGCAGCCAACACTGGGCTTCAGTCACTCCCTTCTGCTTCTCGTCCTTCCTTGAGCAAGTCCATAGTCCACCTTCTCATCATCTGTTCAAGTACCCCATTACATGCAGTCATGACAATCTGTCTGAAAAATATTTTTCTTCTGGTCCAAAATTAAATCTGTTCCTTCTGTTTGTAGCTGATAGCCCCTATCTTGGTTTATTTGTTCTACCTCTTCATTCCTCTCATACCTTCTGCAGTAGGAAAATATATACTAAACTTATCTCATTGTACTCCCAAGGCCATACAGCCGTAATCCTTATAGATTTAGCAACGCTCTCTGCAGTTTACCAGTCTTGTCAAGCTCCTCTCCTTGTACTGCAGAAATGTAAATGCCTCAGCTAGTTCTCACAGGGTGCAGCAGAGTGTACCCTTTTCACTGTGAATCTAGCAGAAAACTGGGGCAGTTACAACCATCTGTAGTACCTTCTCCTGGGTCCATCTTACAGTCCGCAGTGGCACGTAGTATACTCCCAGGATGGTATGACACGGTTGGGGACCTTAACTGCTGTCATGGATCCCATGAGTTTAGGCTACCCAAGTCCCATTTTAGTCTAATTTCCCCATCATCACTGGTTGTCATCTATGCCTTGTTATCTGCAAACAGGTTGAGACTGTTTCCTTTCTTTCTTGATGTGGCTAGTATGAGCATGCTGAGGAACACAGTCCCAAATGCCAAAAACTAAAATGCCTTACTAAACTGGAACTACTCCCAAGATAAAGAACATCTGACCATACCACTAATGGATCCTAACTGTGAGACACCCTTTTGTCCATTTAATGAATGTTCCCTAATCTTGTCTTGTCCAACCTGCTTATTATCCTTCTGTTATGAGGAGCAGAGGTGAATGCCTTACTGAAGACAATGTATATGACATTAACTGGCATTCTTTTTTTACCTCTTCCATCATGCAGTCATAAAAATGGATTATCCATGCCTAGCAGGATCTTTTTATCTGTGATCCCATAGTGGTCAGCATCACTTGCCTCCTGTCAAAGTAAGGCTGGTTGATGTGTAGTTCTCGGGGTGGGATTATCCCTTCTCTACTTTTTATATAGACACTACCGTTGCACTTTTCCCCATTTGGACAATGATGTGCTGTCGATCTGAACAAACAGTAAGCCATACCCAGTTTTTAATTCCATATCCCTGACTCATGAGGCCACAATACTAAACAATATACAAAGGTAATACCAGTAACATCCCCCATGCAATTTTCATCTTGCCACTGCACTTTATGTTATATTTCACTTAAAATGTATCTTAGTTTCTTATTCCTCTTTCATCACATATTTCCCATTGGAACTCTTGCTAGTCTCCTCTCATTGTAGCTTCTGCCACCCAATAAATTTCCTTCATGTTGAATCCTTTAACTTGACTATTATCAACTAATCTGCGTTGAATCTTTTTGTATGATGTAATCACATGCCCACTGTTTTAACATGAATCCTTTTAAATAAAATGTTAAGAACTGTATACACATGTTGCCAGTTTGGTTTTGGCCTCCAGCAGGTCTGCAAAGGGCCACTGGACAATTTTAATAAATTGGTTAACAAATACAACTAAATAAGTTAGATCTCAGTATTTAAAATAACAGCTTCTGTGTGTATCCATCATATCGATGACTACTCAACTGTGATATATACCCTCAAATCAGCAGTAATACGGGTCACAACACTGAGGGTAAATGTACTATATATATGTGGGTGTGTCTGTATGTATGTATATATATATATATATATATATATATATATATATATATATATATATATATATATATATATATATATATATATATATATATATAGATTCACTTTACAAGCTCGAGATACTGAAATCTTGAATTTCGTATCTCTAGACCAAAACACAGAAACCGCAAAAACACAAAACACGACACCCATAACATCGCAAATAACACTCTAAAAGCAAAATCCAACCCTCCCCCAACATAAATTCACTAAAACAACAAAAAACAACATACATACCACTACCAAACATATAAGCAGGGGGGCAAGCCCCCCTGCACCCCCACACCCCCGCTACTTATATATACCAACTCAGAGGTCGCACTAACACAAATAAAAGACAAACCTAAAGGAACGTGCAGTACTCTTGCATTCCACACTATTATACCTAGCTCTCAATAAATGCACACACAACACTTAACATACAAGGCCATGTCAAACCCAGAGCTGTTGAACATGCTACACTTAAAGAAATCCCAATCCCTCAGAGCCACATGCTCCAGGGATCTAAACCTTGTCATCACAATAAACAAAACATGCTGGAGGGAGAGGTTCTTGACCTAGAGACTCCCCAGACTCTGGAATAGATTGCTCATACATGTCAAGCAGAGTGCCTCTTTGGCCCTCTTCAAAAGGAACCTTGACGATTGGATGGGAGAAAGGAAATTCACCCCGGGGATCACGTCAGTCATCCTGCTAGACAGGGGTCCAGGGAAGTAAATAGTGTGGGAAGAAATAACTAGGGAATTGTTATGGCTAGGCTTGTATAGGCTCTAGGCTGATAGCCTAGTACCAACCTATGAACAAAAAAGACACCACTTTCAACACTTACACATAGACACACACACTCCCACCTACCTACCCTAACTTCTAAAAGTTCATAAACTTTACACCAAACCACATTCCTAAACAAAATAAAAGCTATACACCTACCTAACCCTCTGAAAATAACCACACGTCAGCCGCCATCTTTCCTACCTGGAAACCACTTACCTTAAAGTTTCAGCATATCAGCTATTATTCGACAAACTAACATTCAACAATGTGCAGTTTTCAAGTAATTGCACTTTCACGCTTCTGGTCTTGAGATACTGATCTCGAGCATGTAAAGTGAAACCATACACACACATATATATATATATATATATATATATATGTATATATATATATATATATATATATATATATATATATATATCTTCATGGATGACTCAGTGATGCAGACAATTTTATCTAAGATAAGACATGGACAATAGCAACAGGAGCCCATTTTGTCTCATGTAAACTATGGGTAGTAAAAGTAACTGAAGATTAATTTTTGTCTTGTGTATGCCATATACAATAATTGAGAATAGCAATTTTACCTCAAGTAAGATACAGATCATAAAAATGAGCAGCCATGTTGTCTTAGGTAAGCCACAGATGAGTCAATTCAGTCTCATTTAACCATGGAATACTAGTTACTGCGAGGATGATGTATCTCAAGTAAATTACAGAAGCTGCAAAGGGTTGTTTTGTTTTAGACCTTGGATAGTGGCAGAGAGGCTTTTGCGTCTTAGGCTTTGGATGATTCATATTTCATAAAAAGCTTATTTAAATTGATGAACAAAGCAGGTTGACTCATTTAATGGTTGTGGATTTACATTCTTCTGATTAGTTATCACAGCTAGAGTGAGCCTTGTACCTGAAAATAAACGAGTGGAATAAACAACAAAAACATATCCACACTACAGCACCATAGGATCAGACACAGTAGGAAATGTCCAGTCCACTGCCATTTCCTGTAAGCAGATTATCTTTGCAAATGTTCCACTTGAATACAAAAAAGGAAGAGGGAGACAATGACAAGGCAGCTCGTGGCAGGAATCCACAGTGCTGTGCTCACGACTAAAGCTTTTCTTTTGCATCCAGTCTAGCCTCCGCAGGTTGCATTACTACACTTGTCTTCAGCGGGTATCATTTTCTTCTTGACTGCAATTTTAACAGTTGCAGGTTAAATAATAGAAGCTGTACTGTACATGCTGGCCCCATAATTTTGTTGCACATTGGTTTTACATATGTGCACTTCTTTCTTACTGTCTAACTGAGGCATCATGACTCATGGTGAATGTAATGACGGAGCTTCACTTAAACAGGCCACACTGGTTCAGAATTGCTAGTGCTGGCAAGAGTTTAATATTTACTGACACAAGGAAATAAGCTGTCTGCTAACATGCACCAAATTGCTGAACTTACATGAACTTTTCAGTCCTCGAGCCATAATACAAGATGCCCACAATCTGTTTTATTTTTAATCTATGCAGTTTTTCCTTTAATTTCCTGATCTGCATTTTGTGCGTGCAATATTCCTTGGGGAATAAGTGGCCCTTCTTTTAAACAATGATGTCATGCTAGTGAGTAGATAAGAAGAGTACGCAGAACAGTCAGAGTAACAATAATATCAGTGAAATAAAAATGGTGTGGCAACTGCAAAAATCAATGATGTAAGAAGCATTTGAACTAAGCAGCAGGATTTACATATCCAGATGGTTAGCACTTGTATAGAAGTGCAACAATAATATAAAACAATAAACAGATCAGCAAAACTATTAGACATCGGGGTGAATGTTGTATACATAACTCACCTAAGTAATGACACAGAAAATAAAACATTGCAAAGTAGATGCATTAATAATTTCTAGTAAGCTTTTCAGAAATATCAAAATGCTGTGTTGAAAAATAACAGTACAGTGTTTTCATCCTTCCTTTATTCTGTGGTCTGATGTGCGCACCCATCAATAAAATTCTGTAGTGTTTGCAGTTTCTTCAGGTTACTTAATCCTGCTGGTGACTTTAGTATATCCACATAATTCTTCTTTAACCCAGACGTTTAGGATGTATTTAACAGCAATTCCCTGCTCTTTTACACTTTTTGCCTTTTCAATTAACTTTTTGCAATGGTTTGCCACTGATGCAATATTATTCTAACAGGTGTTTGTCTTCATTTCCTTAGCTGTTTTAAAATATTTATTTTTATACCCAATGGTCTCGCGTTTAAAAACCACAGCAGAATTTTTCTTATTACTGCTGCATTTCTATTTCAGGGATACTGAACAACTGCTCAGATCACTTCATTTATCCTTCAAGATAGTCCACATTTCATTTACATTTTTATTAACTATTTGTACCTTCCAGTTCTGATTTAGCAGCTCCCTTTCAGGTGATCTAAAGTCCGTAATCTGGCAGCAATATATTAGGCTGCAGCCTAATGCTTAATCCTTCTTCATATGTATGCATCAAACAGTCAACATCCCTCAGCAAAGCCCTTGATGTACAGCTTAGACTGCTGGGAAGTACAGTTGTATTACTGCACCAATCAGATTTCTACTTCAAGGCTGGCTTTTTATTTATTTATTTTTTTAACACGTTACAGTTTTTGATATTAAATCATTGTGACTAATCAGTTACTCTGTTAGTCTTCCTGCTGAGTATGTCTGTCACACTCCTGTAGATCACCACCATCTCCTTAATGTTACTACTGTCCTCTCCTGCTATGTTATAGCAATTTATAATAATTTTCGTTTAGTTGTGATATATTCAGCTCTTCTACCAGAATATTTCACCCAGTAGGTTATCCTTAGACCACGCCAGGGCGTTAGCAAAGCACCAAAGACCTGTAATTATCTTCTTTATCACTGGTTTGTATCTTTACTCAAAGACTTCATCCCCATCATCAGCCAGATATGCATCTTTCGGCCTACAACCAAAACAAGTTTCATAACCAACAGGCACTTGTTTTTTTCTTTTGTAATCTTGTTTCCTTTTTAAACTTGGTGTGACTTTTTACAATTTCTCTGTTGCCTTCAGATTCTCCCAGTAACTGTTCTAATAGATTTTTGTCTTTTCCATGCTGGAGACATTATCTGAATCTATACAAGGAGTAAGAGATGGGGAATCAGGCCAATCCATCAGCATCATTTTTAAAATACTTCCAATGGAAACAGAATCATTAAGGCCTGGAAAAATAACAACAAAAAATGAGGGCCCTTAAAAGATAATGTTAATTTATAATTGGTACAATTATACATTTGGATGGATATTTTTTATTTATATATATGTACATATTTATGTACTTATAGTTTAATCCCTTTGTGTCTTAAATAGGATTTTTATAATATGTTAGGAGTGTGTAAATATATGCTCTTCATTCATAGCCCTTTAAATGGAGGTTTGACTTTTTTAATTGATTATTTGTGGTGATGTCAATTAATTTGTGTCTATTTAAGGAATGTATTTTACCTTGTGGAATTTGTCTGATGACATTTGCTTACTTTTAGTAAACAATAGCACTTACAAACAACTAATTTCTGTGTCTTCAGTGTGGTTTCTCCATTGTAGCAACTTTGAAAGTATGCAACAGCAATATTTAAAACGTGTCCCTGATTTGGGGTCTTTGCCCTATTATTTTTGTCCCTTTCCCTAATTCTTGAGGTAAGAGTCTGAGAAGTATGGATTCACAACTACCACCAGTGACATTTCTAAAGGATATGTTTGCTTACTCAGTGACAAAGCTATCAAATCTCAGTTTGAAGTGATTAATGGACTAGATAAGCTAGTCATTAAGAATATATCCACCCCCAGGGAACCCTTGGAGCTACTTAAAATATAACCAAGCTGAAGGTATGGAGTCACTTAAAATATAACCAAGCCCAAGGTATAAAATCCCTGGAGCTAGTCATGAGTTGAGAGGTACGTGACTGTGGGGGGCTTACTCCCATTAGAAGCTGTCTGACAGCTAGCCTAATTTAGTGGATTCATTTTGATCAAATGGACTTTGTTAGCTTGCAACATCCAATTTCCATGCATCTGCACGAATACAAAAAGGTTTATATTATTTTATGGCTTTTTAATACAGGAATTAAAATGCTCCTTGCTATACCTTACAGAGTCCAGATTTTTTACTCTCCAGGTATAAAATATTAATGGTCTTTTCCAACAGCTTGGAAGGCCCTGTGAGATCAGGGTCTTCTTACTAAGGAAGAAGAAGAAGAAGAAGAAATTGAGTAATCAGTGCTTAAACACAGGCATGATAACTGATTAGAGGGTATAATCATTTTCCCATAATAAAGATTTTCTTACTGTGGTCTTGCTCCTATTGCAGTTACAAGTTAAGTATTATTAGGTACCACATTGCTAGTAACTGCTGCTTCATGTCTCTTGTATGGCTCACAGCATTACCTGATTGCACTCCTACAGCAATCCCTCACTGTTTCTGAGTGACCAACAGGGTTTTAAACCCCGAAACTGGTTGGATAATCAACCTTGTTTTGTTTACCACTCCAGTTACTGTATTAGAAGATAAGACCAGACTTATTTTGAAGACTGAGAGAGAAGTAGTTTTCTTTTCTTTCTCTTGGTGATATGGGGTTTATGAATGGTTGTTAATAAAGTTACAAGAAATAACTGTAGTTACAAGAAATAACTGTGGACTAGCAAGTGTCAGACAACATGAAAACAGACACTAGTAAGCATAAAAATTGCAGATGCTGTGTTGACACAATGTTACCAGTTCAGCACTACGGCAGAGAAATGCTTGCTGTAGTCACAGACAGGAGCAAAATAATCTCAAGAGAAGTGAAACATGAGGTGTTGTGTGTGTTGAGTAGTGGGAGAAAATGTGGATGGAAAAATATTTCACTTGCTGAAAGTATTAAAATAGCAACACAGTGGTAAACAACTAAGCAATTAATAAAACTTTAATCAGTATCATGCAACAATGGTAAAGTAAGAGCAAGCATGCAGAGAAGTGTATCAGGACAGTATGTAGCATAAATGATAATAGTTAGAAGTAGATGTGATACAAGAATTCAGTCAGTAAAAATAAGCAGTACAATTGAAAAAAAGATTACCCGTACAGTGTCATATCATCATATAATAATGTTCTTATGCAGAAAATAATATACAAACAACAATGCAGTTGCACTATAGACAACTGTTGGGCATGGGATGTGAAGGCGAATAAAGTACAAGTCATACAAGAGAAAGACTGGAAAGGAGAGAGCGAGACAGAAAAATATAATAAAAAATAAATAAATTAATAAATAAAATAAAAAGTGTGGGGGGAACAAGGGGAAGTGTGCAGCTTCAGGAGAGCCAGGCAGTAATTGAGAGTTTGGGAACATGCTTATTGATAAGCCAGAGTACACCCATCTGGTGACACACCATGTACATGACCTCATGCCCTATCAAGCAGGCCCCTTACAGTGTGCCTGAGTAGGTTAAGCAGACCCTGATACAGGAACTACAGGAGATGCTGGATTGGGGGTAATCCAGGATTCAGGTATTTTATTTCTCTCCTAACATGTCTTATGACAAAACACAAGATGATGAATAAACACATATATTTTGTTTGAATACACAGCAGTAGCATACATTCTTGATACCTAAGCAAGTGGAGGGAGCAGTGGGGGTGGTAGATAAGGGGCCCCACCAAAATGGTCCAAATTGGGGCCTGCAATTGTTAAGACTGGCCCTGCTTTTGACTGTGTTTATAATTAACAGCATGTTCACATCAGGATACTGTGTGTGTGTGTGTTCTACTTAAATACTATGGGATAATTTCCATGCGTACCAAGTCACACAGGGAGGGTGGATGGAGGATACTTAAATGATCACAAGTTATTTAAATTGTTCCCGAAACAGGTAGTAGGTACAAGCTTATGGGTGTGTTACAGAACAGTCTATGTCATCCTTTTAAGGAAAGTCATTTAGCAATAGTCCCAACATCCTAACAAAAAAGGGATCCTTGGTAGCGTGCTGCTCTGAGGGTCTAACAATGTTTGTGTTCATCAACCATCAGGAACTTCTTTACCTCTTATGTAGATTCATGATAATGCACATTAAGAAGATTGTTCCAGTAGATCAGTAATGGGTTCATTATACTAAGTGAGCACTGTATACTTGGATTAAACTAGATCTGTGAACTCAATTAACAGTACTGGTTTCCCTATCATTTAACAAGATTCCACTCTTTTTCAAGCTGCTGTAAGTTACAGGCTTGTTCCTCTTCCTAGTCAGGATATCTTCTACTACAGATGTAATGCCCTTTAGATTAATTTAATTCTATACAGAGATGTGGATATGACTGGAATTGGAAATGTAGGCCTTGTTGTGGAAATGATAGTTGCAGACATTTGGCATACTTCTCCCTCTGGCACAGACTGAGGATATGGCATGGTTGAGTACATTGTGACATCTTTAGTGTATTGGTCAGGAAGTCATATGCACGTCCCATTAAGGAGATTTAGATGGGGCATAATTAAATATACCCCAACAACATGATTTCTGCATTTTTGTTATTTCTTCTTTTTCACAGTCCACTCAGTTTAGATGACTACACAGGAAATTAAAATTTTGGGAGGGTCTTGGGCAATATCATTGCATGTGAGGAAGAAGTCAATGTATTTCATTTGATAATTATCATATAGTTAATAGATATCTACTCACCATATCATCTTCAGTTATCTGTGAAAAGGAACACTGAATAACTGTTAGGATTTCCATTTATGATACCCCAGCTCAGTACAATTGTGAATGTTCTGCAGCACTCACCCTTTGGAAGTTATGTACCTCCCAACATCTCATGCCATGATATCACACACTAATCTAAGGGCTGCACTCACCCATCTACACTCCTTGGTGACCTCTATAGACTGAGCAAGCACAACCTGACAGACACATGCATGTTTCTCAGTACTATGAAACGATCTATGAAGTTGTGACCTTTTTCTATGTAATGTTTAAAAGCATATCAGATTTGTAACTGCAGGAAATATAGCAATTATGCATATAATGTAAATATAGACTAATTGTTCTGCCCTGTGATTACAGGGTTCATTAATATTCCTAGACCAAGGAGCTTATGTTACAGAAGTACAATTAGAAGATATGTTAATGAGATAGCTAGTTGAGAGAAGGAAAAACTCATCACATAAATGTGGCACTCATCTTAATTGTCTGGTTTCTGGCTTAAAAGGGTCTATCTACCAGTCCACTTACCTGTATAAGAAAGAAAGTCCTTCAACTATCCTTTACTGGTAAAGATTCTTACTGGTCACTTGACACATGAAACCCTATTGTTGTCATAAAAGTACTTGTCTCTATAGCAGAATACACTGTTTACCATAGTGCTAAACTCTAAACTCACAATAGGACACTAACATACTTCAAAATAACAAAAAGCAAAATCTTATGCTTTGTCACCTGAGACACAACAGACACCATCCCTGTACTATAGTTTAGAAGGTAAGCTGGCTTCCAGAAATGTTGAGGGCCATCTTTCTACAAACTAATTTAACAGTTAAGCTACTCAGTGAAGGTTGTTGCCTTTTACTTGCCAACAAATTGAATAAAAGAACAATCTCATATTCAGTTTCTAGCAAGGGATGTCAAGTAAACAAACCAGCCCTTCAATTTAAAACAGCTAAATTTGTATTCTCCAAAATAAATCCATCAGTTTGGAATTCATTACCCAACCAAGTACAATGCTCTCCCTTAATTTGAAACACTCTTTAAAAAAACAATTAACTGAAACAGAAGCATAGCTAGGGTGGGTGAAGTGGACAGCTGTCCCAGACATGAAGTGTTGAGAGCCACAGTAGACAGACCATGCTCAATCTTTAATGCATTACCAGCATTTAGAAATGAATGCTCATGTTGTATTCATGATCTGAACTAAAGCACATTAGCTCTCCATGTGTCAAGCCATAGCAGTTGCTTATTATAAATGTAGTAAGCAGTTTGCTACCATTTAAAATGAAAGAAAATATTTTTTTTTCTTCTTGCTTCACACTTTTTTAGCTACTCAATTTAAAGTTGAGGTGGTGCTAGATCAGAGGATAATACCAGGCACCAGAAACGTATACATGCGATTGCTATGTTGACCATGACTAACCAGTACAAGTTGCTGCACTACATTCCGTAACAAACCTTCCCTAGAAAGCTCGACTTGTATGTACTGTGTAAACACTAATTGAGACATGTAATTGTTACACGTAATTTCTTAGCATGACAAGAATCAAGTCTACTACTTAGTGTAACTGTAGAAACATGTTACACATATTCTTTTTAGGATCTACATTATTTATTCTCTTTTCTACTATTGTTTTTCTAGTTCATTATTGCTTAATCTCTACTGCTGTGATGACTACTACGTCAGTATGGCATGGTGTGTATACTGAACCTTTTAGCCCAGGTAGTGACTTAAAGGTGTCTTCGGACAACTCATCTGCCAGGTAACCATAAATAAATTGGTGTCAAACCACTTCTGTGCCTTCATGTTTATATACACATATGGACACATACACAAACAATGCAACTTGCATTCAATGTACAGGCTGTCCCTTATGAGCCCCTTTGACAGTACTAGATTCCTCCACCTATACTTTGATTCCTATGCCCTTGTAGGGGATATGAAGGACTAGCTAGTTACAAATTAAAGCTAGTTTAGTGTCAGTGGCACAAAAGTTAGCACACTCATCTTTAATGCAGAAAGCTATGGGTTTTATTCCCATGCCTAGTAGGTTGACTGTTGACAAGGCAGGTGCTGCACTCCTGATTGTCATCCATTGGATAAGACATTAAACCAAGGCTCCACCTGCTTGAGTTGGTGATAGCTCAAGTGGATGTAAAAGATCCCGTGGCACCTATTAAAAAGAGTAGGGGTTCTTTACTTACTGTATATACCAAAAAGAACTCTTATTCACAACATATTTACAAATATATAGACATGCAAATACATTTACACATATTCATAATTTTCCTCCCTATTAGATCCCTACACTCCTTTTTTCGTAACCACCATCTGATTTTACTTAAAGGACCACTACAGACAAATGATAAAAAAACTTTTTTTTTTATCTTGACATGAATTAAGCGCACCTCCCAAAGGTGCCTGCAGAAAAAAAGTACTCATTCCTTATTTTATTTTTTTTTTTTATCCTCGTCTGCCCTCATGGGGGCAGGCATCCTAATTCTTTTGCAAAGCTAAATCTGTCCCACAATGCAGTATGAGAGCACAAATTGTGCTAAAATGTAGCCCTACCATTTGTTCTTAGACTACATGACCATTCATCTAGAATGGAATACCTGAAAAAACTGCCAAGTTTGAGAGTCTGCAGATCATGTGCCATTGACTAGTCTGCATTGAGTTTTACAAATATTCCTACTGATGTACTACACATTCTGTGAAAGAAGCTTGCAAGTATCAACAGATTACTGAGATAGAAAAGACTTTTTACCAAAAGCAGTTTTGCAAGTTTCGATTCCTGGCCAATTTATCCTCCCATCTCCCCTCCTTCATTGAGCTAGAGTCTCACATTTCCAAGTTGGCTAGATTCAACTAATTAGTCAACTTTGCATGGCAATAGACATCAAACAAATCACAGCGTGGCATACCACTAAAACTGTTCCCTTATATGTCTCTTCACTTATGAATACCATTTTTCAGGAATTATTTCGAAAAAAAAAGTACACACATCAATCCAGAGTTTAGGCCAATCTATCCATTTCTTAAAATGTGCACAGTAAAATATTCAATTTGAACTGTATTCTGGCTGCTCACACGGTTATTTTTGCATAGCTATTCTGTTACAGCATAATCTGAACTATGGTATTTGATGCCAAGCTTTACACAACATTGAAACAGTTCTTGGTTTCTTCTTAATGACCTCCCAAGCCTCTGATGTGACCCAGTACTTTCTGTAACTATTGCTTTATGTAGGATATCATAGTTGTATACTTGTAGTACCTTCTCTCATCCTCTCAGCAACAGACTGATAGAGAAAGCTTCCAAATCAGACTCTTTTGAAAGTAGCAAAACTACTGATTTTGTAAGCTGACAAAAAATTAGACATTTTTACTGTATTGGTGTGTTTTCCTACTTTATTTACTTTTGCTGCTTATTCTTAAAAGTACACAATTGCATTTATTCTGCTGCATTTATTATTGTTTGTTAGTAGCCTGATTAAATTGCAAGTTATTCTAAGCCTTTTGGTTTAAGCACTTGGGCTTCAGGCCAGTTGTTTTACATTAAGAAGGTTTGTGGTCTACACTCTAGTGGCAGGAGAAGTAGCTTACATCCTTCTAAGTTGGGAATTGCTGGTTGAAGGCTTAGTGTATGTTATTCTAAAAGTGTTTTAGTTCTGGTTTTAGCACTTTGGCTTCAGCCCAGTTATTTTACATTAAGAAGGTTTGTGGTCTACAGTCTTGTGGGAGGAGAGGGTAGATTCTGCCCTTCCGAGCTGGGAATTGCTGGTTGAAGCCTCATTGTGCCTGCTTATTTTAACTGTTTCTTTCTGAAATTGGTGACTTTGTTTGCTGTAGCGCAGACTAGATTAAGACCTGCTGAATCTAGCTCGGTTTGTAGAACCTGAGCACTAATCCAGGCCATCTTTTTTTTGGATAGGGTTCCCCTACACCCTAGTGGCTAGAGTGTGCAGCTAGAACTTGTCTGATTGAAGACTACTGGAACAGGGCTCAGTTTTGAGCTTTTTTACTGGTTAATTTGTTTAAATCAGTTTGCTCTTGTTTGCTACTGTTATATTTACATGTGTATCTGTTAACCCTGTGTTAAATTGACCTAAACAAAGTTTAGATAGCTTTAGCATAGTCTGGTTACAGGTTTTGCTGTATCCAGAGCTGTTTGTGTGATTCCTATGTTTCCTGCTACACCATCTTGTGTTGGCCAGGGTCTGCCTGCACTTAGTGGGACAAAGTGAACTGGTTGGAACTGGTCTGACATAGGGTGTTGATCTAAGAGCTCAGGGACAAGGGTTGATTAGTCAATTCCAGTGTTTCTATTTTACTTTTGTTTTTGTGGTATTTAAACCCAGCATTTGCATGGATTTGTGCTTCTTTGCCCATTGTGCACCTCTGCTGGGCTGTTTTAACCCTTTGCAAGGTCTCTGTTACATTTTACCCTTACCAGCACTCCTGTATAAGTGAGGCCCTCACCTGCAGCTACTGTAATGATTTTATCCAGCCCTACTCACACATATAGGTACTCTTCTCAGATAGTACCCACTCTACTTATCCCTGATCTCCCTTCCACATATTCTGATAACCATGGGTGGACAATTTTCTATGTTTTCCCCTGCTAGTCTGGTTGATATGGGCATCCTGAGACAGTGAAGAAACTGCCATAGGTACACAGACAACCCTCTGCTACTACCACCTAGGAACACAATATGTGAGAGATGCAATTACATTAAGAACCTAGAATCCTTGCTGTCTCAGTCACAAGCCAGTACCTCTGGCACTGAGAAGGTTGTCTGCACAAAAATTATGAACACCACACCTCTACCACAACCCACATCTGTACAAAACATTCCTACATATGCAGGGGTTCTCAACAAAAACATACCTAAAAAAAAGAGCGACTTCTAAAGCAAACACACACAAGCACATCACAACCCACAGTAACAAGCATGACACACATCTGTGTCTCACAGCCTCTAAGGCCCAGTCACAAACCCAACATACTAGTCAAAGGAGACTATCATGAGACACACAGATGTGTCCCTCACCAGGCTAGACAAGGAGAAAGTCATGGTAAGTTGCTTGTCAGATGCTAGAATCCACCATATCATGTATGTACTCAAGTCTCTTAACAACAGGTACTGTTATGACTCTGTCATAGTCCATTTTGGTGTGAATGACTTGAGACCTACCTCTCTGGACTATATGGAGAGAGACATGCTTGAGCTCACTGAATATGTGTCCCAGGAAGCAACATCTTACCATCACCCAGAATGATGCCTCAGTGCAAACAGAAAATGATTGACTTTGACAATTGGCTGAGTTTCTGGTGTCATTCCAAGGGGATCCGGTACCTGACAGCCTGGGAGGACATGACTGACAGACCACAATGTTTTGTCAGGGTTGGCCTTCATCTGTCTCTACTGGGCTTCAGGGAAAGGCCCTTGCCTCCCCATAGTGCCTTTTTTAGGCAAACTCATGAGCACAAATTTACCAACATGAAAAATTTTTCTAAACAAAATTTAAAGGTCATGCTGCTAAACGCTAGATGTTTTAGCATGAAACTGCACTCATTGCAAGCATTCCTTGCCCTGGAAGATGCTGACATTTGTGCAGTCACTAAAACCTGATTCACAGCTGTGAAGAGCACCCTAGCCTTACCAGGTTACTCATCCTAGCAAACATTCAGATCGCAAATGGAGGGCTACAAAGCCAAACGAGGTGGAGTTTCAATATTTATCAAAGACATACACACCTACAGGCTGGTTAAATGGTATGATGCACAAGAGACACTCCAAATGCAGTTAACTGTTGACAAAGCACATAGCTAGCTACAGACCCCCAACCATGACTCAGGACACCCACTCCACCTATATGGACTTACTTGAATCCATCAAGATTCAACCCTCTACCCTGATCCTGGGTGACTAACGACCCAACTATAGAGTGGAAGACCTATTCTAGCCCACATATGAATGTGCAGGGATTCCTCAACTTAGTCAGTGCCAATGTATTCGATCAGCTGGTCGACACCCCTAAGAGAGGTGAAAATATCTTAGACCTGGTCCTAACCAACATGAGTAGCCACTGTAGCACCCCTTGGTAACATCTGACCATAAAGTGATCACTTTTGAAGTCACCATCTCCCCTGACCCCCCCACCCCCCTTGTCAGGGTCAAACAAAAAAACTTTTCCAAAGCAGACTACAATCTCCTCAGAGCAGGGACAGACAGGTTCAGTGAAAACTTCACCCCCCCCTGCCCCCCATCAGTAAACCAAGATATCCACAGCACCTGCCCCCCTCCCCTCATCACCAGGGAGTAGGTCTTTAATGCCCTATCAAAGGCAAAAAATACAGTCTTCATGGGACCTGATCCAATAACATCCCTGGCTGTATCCTACATGAACTCCGGCATGAGCTGTCAGCTCCATTAGGCACCCTATTCAGCCAAAGCCTGAGGACCGGCTTCATCCCAGCTGAATGGAGGGCAGCTGCTGTCATCCCTCTACACAAATGGGGAGTGTCCACTGACCCAAAGAGTTATAAGCCCATCAACCTAACTAGCCTGATCTGCAAGGCTATGGAACGCATTATCATGGACCTTATAAACAAGGACATTGCCAACCTCCAAATGCTTGACTTCACACAGTTTGGTTTTATCAAAGGGAGATCATGCCTGTTAAACTTGGTCAACTTCTTCAAAACAGTCATCAAAGCCATGGACAAGGGGAAGACCGTGCACACCACCTACCTTGACCTAGCCAGAGCCTTTGACACTATTTCTCACTCAGGCATAATAGATAAACTCTCCCAGCTAGGCATCAACATGTATGTTACCAGATGGGTAGCTAATTGTCTCACTGATAGAACCCACTCAGTCAAAATAGGGGAAGCCACCTCTAGTAGTAGACCCATAACAAGCAGTGTACCCCAAGAATCGGTCTTGGGGCTGCTACTGTTTGGGATATACTTTTCTGAGGTGCAAGCCAAAACCAGTGGTTTGTGGCTAACCAAATTTGCAGATGACTGCAAGCTGGGTGCCGCCTTAGATTCGCCTAGTGTTGTGAACATTCTCCAAGAGGGCCTTACCCAAACTAATGACCAGTGCCAGAAGCATGGCCTCAAACTGAATGCCAAGAAGTGCATCATTGTCCCCTTTGGGGAAAATGGTATCCCCACTAATTATCACATTAATAACAATGTACTAAGCACACAATCAGTTGTGAGGAACTTAGGCACCCAGGTTGATAGCAACCTGACTTTTGTCCACCACATTGCCTCCGTTATATGGAAGGCTTGCTATATGGCCCACCTCATAAATAAGGGTATTTCATCCAGGAACAAGGAGGTCATAACATTCCTGTACTCCTCCCTTATCAGACCCATTATCAAGTACAATGCCCCCTTCAGCATGTACCTTGCCAAGCACATACAGCAGCTGGAGAGACCACAGAGGCTCTTGACCAGGAAATTCTAGGGTCTCAAACACATATCCTATACATATAGGCTAAAAGCCCTGTCCCTCTACTCAGTTTCATACAGACTGCTCAGAGGTGACCTGCATCTGGCATACAAGGCCATCTCAGACCCAGCCTTGATGGAGTTGCTGCATATCTGTAAGTCAATCTCTACTCGTACAATCCGCACACAAGGCCTTAACCTGGTCTGTGACATTAATAGAACTTGTTGGAGGGATAGAGTTGTGTCCCAAAGACTCCCCCATCTGTGGAATAGACTCCCTCTCCATGTCAAGCAGAGTACCTCTCTAGCCCTCTCTAAGATGAACCTGGATGACTGGATGGGAAACAGAAAATACACCCCTGGGATCCAACCTGTGCCCCTGCTGGACAGGGGAAAGAGGTGCTGACTGAGGGAACATGACTGTAAATCTTGACTAGGCTTATAAGGGCCTCCGGGCCAATAGCCTAGTATCATCCTATGAACCTATGAATTAGCATTCATTTTCTGAAGAAAAAAAAGTGTTCAGTTGCAGTGAATGTCATTATTTGTTCATATGGATCACACCTTTTTCAAAGAGCATTATGGATTGTAGTATATCAGAGTAAAAGTATAAGCCAAAATTAGGTACATTTGTAGGGTATGCTGATAATCGATCCAACGCTCCTCATCTGTTCAAAGCCAGGAGTCAGAGAGGTATTCTTTTAGTTGCATCTTAAATAAACGAATGTTATGTATTGACCTGATTGGTGCCTGGATCATATTCCAGACTTCTGCTACACAAAGTGTAAACTTTGAAAGCTGTTTTTTTTAAGGCTTATAGATATCAAGCAGATTTTTCTCAGAAGATTGAAGATGACGACTTAGAAGATTTTTGCTCAATAGACTCCCTTACTTAAATATACTAATTGCGGAGTTTCATAACAGTGGAGAAAAGAAAAAAAAAGTCGGTCGCTGCTTCCATTCAAACATAAAACATAATATTGATACTCCGTAGACCTTATAATTTTCAGTCAAATGAAATTGTCAGTTTTGTTCAGTCCACAATGATTTAGTGAAATCTGATTGAGTCAAAAGAACCAGTCCCATATATGAATGCATGTGTGTGTTTATGTATGTATGTATTCAAAACTCGTGTGTATTTTACCATTTGTCTTTAACTGTTGGCATTTATGTATTCATTTGAATTTTACAGATTCCATGGTGTATATATGTTGAGATGATGGATGATATCCTCAGTACATTTCTATACTTTTCCAAGGAAAGAGATGCAATGCTTTTATAGATAATGTATTTCAATGTTTCTGGAATGCCAGAATATGGTGAGATTAGATTCTGTCCATTTTGCATGGCTCACTGTCCTTATACTTTTTCTTTCCATTGAAGTAAGATGGATAACAAGCCATCAGACAGCAAAATTAAGACACCTGTAGGGGACACATCTAGCTGTCAAGCCCATTACGTTTTGTCATACTTCTTCTTCCACTGTCCTAAGCAAACATATGGTACCTAGTGGGACTAACTTGGTTAACAAAGGATAAATAAAAATAAAAGCATTGACCCCTATATGGTATTACAATTCTTCCTGAAGTCTTTGACCAGGATCCTTTACATACAAGATTTGCATTTTAGTAGAGGACTTGTCCATTTTTGTATAAAGTGGCACTATGCTAGGAAACTTCAGTTCTCTCAGGGGCTTTGGAACACACAGTCAGTAAATATACCCAGAAGAATACTATTGGGTAAATACACAAACATATTTTCAGCACCTATGCAATATAATGAACTCCATCAGGAGCAACAATTCTTTTTTTACACTCTTTAATCTCCAGTATTTTGAACATACCAAAATGCATTACCTTTGCTGGTTCACTTCTCTGTCATCCAGCATAAGAAAGCTTCACAGTTTCCCCAGCATATTTTTACAACCCCCTTACACTTGCCATATCCTCTAGGTTCAATAATTATTTCAGTTGTGGACACTTGATACAGCTACTATTAGCTGCACTGATGATATACAGATTATTTGTGATAGCTGGGCAGATGTCCTCTAATTCTTTAGGTGACACTTTACATTTCATAGTTCCACATGTGATGCTTTAAAATGTTTTTTCCGACAGTAGCTAAAACAGTTCTTCTTCATTCTTCATACCTTGCTTCATATCTGGGATACAAAGATGCTTTTATGCTTTTTGGCTACATAAATCATGGTCTTAAATGTCTTTGATGCCTTAAGATCAGGAAGAAATATTTAATATTTGCTGGTCTTAGATTCAAACAGAGCACTGCAGTTATGTTACTAAAAGTAAAGCAGTGCTAGTGCTCACTGTTACTAAGGAGGACCAAAAGGTTAAATTGCCATTTAAGAATTATTGGCATGAGATTTGATTTTAGTGAAATTACTCACCCTCCAAGTGGTCCACTTGTGTAGCTCAAAAAAGTGTTACTATACCCAATCATTTATTTTATAGTTAACTCTTCAACTCTCAAAGATACCTCTTCATCTTCTGTGGAAAGTTAAAGTAACCAGTACTATCTCAAAACCATCAGCTCTATATTCCTTCTAATATTAAGCAAAAACAATAAGTGAGAAGGTCAGTGAAAAAACAACCAGTAAAAACTAAATGAAAACTCCAGCATAGCTAGAACTTCCACTGAGTGACCTCCCAAACCTCATGTATCAGAGGCACATGGGATATATGCAAATGACCCTTATGAACATCAGGTGTTTCAGCTAATTGGCGATTCTGAATGCCCATGAATTGTTTCGTAATTTTAATGGGCAATTTCAGGCCAATAAAGCCAAACCCCACTAGCTGTGGTTTGGCTTTATTTTCGGACTTGTTATGACCTCATCAGTACAGCACAAGCAGAGTGTTTTACTAAGCAGAAGAAACACAGGGCTGTTATACCCAGCTGATATCCATTATCATTAGGGTCACTGCAAAAATATCCCAAACAACAAACTTAAACAATAAGTGAGCAGGTCACTGAAAAATCAACCAATAAAAACAAAATGAAAACTCCAGCAAAGCTAGAACTTCCACTGAGTGACCTCCCAAACCTCTTGTATCAGAGGCACATGGGATATATGCAAATGACCCTTTTGAACATCAGGTGTTTCAGCTAATTGGCAATTCTGAATGCCCATGACTTGTTTTGTCAATTTAACGGGCAATTTCAGGCCAATAAAGCCAAACCCCACTAGCTGTGGAAAACGACAAAACAAGTCATGGGCATTCAGAATCGCCAATTAGCTGGAGTTTTCATTTTGTTTTTACTGGGTCTAATATTAAGCAGGAAGAAATAAAGGTGTTTGTCATATCTTGAGAATAACAAAGCAAAGCATGTTTAGCAATTTAGAAGTATTTATAAATAATAAAGTAGTGTGCAAAGTTCACGGAGTAATATCATTTAAGATGCACCATGGTGTACAGAATAGACAGCAATAATATGGAAGGGCACAGAACTGGCTTGAATTGAATATTAATTACACATACATTACTGAGAAATTTTCATTGCCTTCACTCAATGTGTAGGACTAACAATGTATTACCCAAAATGCCACACCAATTTTTTTTTTTGCTACTTTCACTAAATATAAAGTATTTGTTCAGTAGGAAACATTTTGGAATGTAAGACTTTTATACAGTTTTCACTGTTTAGCAATTATCCGTGGTGGTGCAGCGGTAGCATTGTTGCCTCACAGCAAGAGGTTCTCCCGTTCGATTCTCGGCTGGAGTGCAGGGAGTGACTTCTGTGTGGAGTCTGCATGTCCTCCCCGTGGTTGAATGGGCGTTTGAAAGACATGCATAAATGGGCGTGCCTTCGTTGAAGGTTGAAACAAACTGGTAAAACGGCACGGACTGTTTATTACTGTAAGCGCTTTCGGCTGAAATAATACTCAGCCTTCATCAGACAACATACGTAACACTAAGCAGCACTTATATATAACAACTCAAGTTAAAACACATAAATCAATTAACCTATCAAAGAACAAAATCAATTAAGAGTGTTACGTACGTTGTCTGATGAAGGCTGAGTATTATTTCAGCCGAAAGCGCTTACAGTAATAAACAGTCCGTGCCGTTTTACCAGTTTGTTTCCGCTTGGTTTTGTTTTTGTTTTAAGGTTTAGTTGTTATTTTTCTTTTCATGTTCATTGAAGGTTGGACATCGAGCTGGCACCTCGGCGTTTGTGAAAATCTACTGCCAATCATTAGCGGACCGGAGTTCCGCTGTGGCGATCCCTAACCGGGAAAAAGCTGAAAGACAAACAACAACTGTTCAGCAATTATCAGCTACTGGACATTTTAGCAATCTGAATTTTCAGTGCCATTTTCTATCTAAGAAGGTCCAGATAGATTACCAAGTTTTTTGTGAAACCAAAATATATCCTTGACCAGTCAAACAAACAAGTTTCACCTCTCTATAACAAAGTCTTTTAGATGGTACGTAGACATCCTTCAGAAATATAAAATATAGGTGGGGTAACAACAAGTAAATCTAAAGATTCTGAAGGAAGTCTATTTTCAGATACATAAGATGCAGGCATGAGTTCTTCATGGCCTTTGGTCACCAGAGGTATAGGTACAAGTTTCTCAGTTGCAGCTTATGCTGGTATACTAGGTGTTTTTGCTAACACACATGTAGGAGCCTATGTACTGCACAACAAATCTTCTGTTTGACTTTTGTATTATAGACTAATCTGGTTTCTGTACATCTTGCCCTGATTTGTTCAATAAGCATCCTCACAGACAAACCATGACCAGTTCCCATAGTATAAAGGGTCTATATTACCAGATCAAAACTTTGATTAGTCGAATAATTAAAGATAAATCTCTTAATATTGAAATCTGAAAAACGCAAACGGCCAATTTCACGCAGGGAAAGAATTCCCTTGGCTGTTATGTGGATTATACCCTTTCCTCCAATGTGCAGCGATCACTAAGTTGGTATATTTAGTTATGGGGGATGGGGGGGCACTTGATTTGGGTTTAAAAGTTTTTTTTTTTTTTTATGTGGCCAAGGGAATTCTTTCCCACATTAAATTGGCCATTTGTGGTTTTTGGATTTCGATATTACCAGATTGATCTTTAGCTGTTCGAATAACTAAAGTTTTGATCTGGTAATATAGACCTAGTATAAACCCCTGGGAACCCATTATACCACAAATGCTACAGCATAGCCAGTACACCACTCACAAATAAAATATTTCCATGAGAACTCCAAGATGGCTGCATACTGATCAATACCTTAATTTCAGTATTCCCAATTGAAAAAAAGAAACTGAGAAATAAGAGTTAGTATTTATGCCACACCGAGTGCAATTCAGTTACTGGCAAGTAAGTATACTGCTGTAATACCAACAAAAAATAAATTTAGAGAATTTGAAAGAAAAAATAACTAGAAGAGGTAAATAGTAAACACTGACTGGGAAGAATCCTGCAACTGTTGTTCGACTAACTAAAGATTTGATCTGGTAATATAGACCTAGTATAAACCCCTGGGAACCCATTATACCTAAATGTTACAGCATAGCCAGTACACCACTCATAAATAATTTATTTCCATGAAACCTCCAATAAGGCTGCATACTGATCAATACCTTAATTTCAGCATTCCCAATTGAAAAAAAAAGAACTGAGAAATAAGAGTTAGTATTTATGCCACACTGAGAACAATTCAGTTACTGGCAAGTAAGTATACTGCTGTAATACCGGCAAAAAATAAATTTAGAGAATTTGAAAGAAAAAATAACTAGAAGAGGTGAAGAGTAAACACTGACTGGGAAGAATCCTGCAGCTGTTGTTCGACTAACTAAAGATTTGATCTGGTAATATAGATCTAGTATAAACCCATGGGAACCCATTATACCCAAATGTTACAGCATAGCCAGTACACCACTCACAAATAATTTATTTCCATGAAACCTCCAAGATGGCTGCATACTGATCAATACCTTAATTTCAGCATTCCCAATTGAAAAAAAGAAACTGAGAAATAAGAGTTAGTATTTATGCCACACTGAGAACAATTCAGTTACTGGCAAGTAAGTATACTGCTGTAATACCGGCAAAAAATAAATTTAGAGAATTTGAAAGAAAAAATAACTAGAAGAGGTGAAGAGTAAACACTGACTGGGAAGAATCCTGCAGCAAAAACTGTTCATGCTTCAGCTTTGGTACAACAGATAGCTTCCAGTAAATTAGAGGTAAAAATAAATCACATGTTCTCAGAGGTGATTAAAATAAATGAAACATTGATGGAGTTTATCAACTCAACAAAAGGTTGGAAAAAAAGCTCTACAGATGAACTGATAAAACTTCAAAAATTAGAAGGTGAAATGAAGAAAAGTCTGAGTAAGAGAATTATTCATTCAAAAATGGTAGAGTTAGAAAACAGAGTGCATAGAGAAAACCTGAGATATTCTGCTTTATTAGAGAAGCAGGAAGGAATAGACTGTATTAATTATATGAAAGCACCAATAAACACCTAGATTGGTATTCCACAGTAGAATTTGTTAAATGAAAGGGCATTTAAGTATGTGCTCCAAACTTGGCCACGAGAGAGCTGCCAAGACAGTATTAGTAAAGATGCAATCATGCCAACAGAAAGAGGTGATCTTGACAAAACTGTGGCGGAAGGGAAAATGATTAAATCTTGGAGACAGCAGAGGGTTGTTTGGAAAATGAGTATTCAATGTACACCAGGCAGAGGGAAAGTGAATTTATCCCAGCAAGCAGAGAATGTTGAAAGGCAAGTGTAAAATTCAAGCTGCTGTATTCAGCTGTCTTCAGAATATTTTTCCTAGAGGATCAAATATATTTCTGATACAGAACAGGTTAAGAGAAAATGCAAAAGTTCATACAACAAAAAGTGAGCCATCAAACAGACGGGGACTCTATTTCTCCTTCCTATTACAATAAAGTTCATAGAGACACTTTGCCAGTGAAAGCTTTTCTAATTTTATAAAGGAAAATGCTTGAGACACAGAGGAAAGCACAGTAGTTGACTACAAGAATAAGGAGTACCTTGAACTTGAACAAGAGCTTGGTGCTAGGAGTTGGAGATGAACAGGAAGATGATCAACAATACTGGAATTAGTGAATACAAATGAGATTATAAAGCACCAATCACATTTGTGAAATATGGCTTTGCAAAAAAAAAAGTGGCTGAGAAGACTGGACTTTTTCTAACTTTGTTAAACCTGTGGGTGGGCTGTAAAGCATATACCCCACATTAATAATTTATTGTTTAGAAGGACACGAACAGGGAAAAGTAACTAAATAAAACAAATATTTGCTCATAACAGTATTTGTACAAAACATTTCATGATATAAACTGCATGTTATATTGTAAATCAGTTTTGCATCGTATGTAGTTGGGTATTTTAAATCTGGGGGTGGGATGAGTCTTTTCATTGATTGTTGTGATAAAGGTATTAAAGCAAACAAGTACTTTTTAGTTGTAAGAACAGTAAATAGAGAAAAATAGTCAGACAAAAAGTTTGTTAATTGCTGTAATTTTGAGCTGCTGGGGTCATGGTAGGATGTAAAAGTGCAGTGATTATATGTACAATCGAGATGTTTTCTTATAATTTACAAAAGTGAATGTCTGGATTAGTGCCCTTGGTTTAATCTAAAAACAAGTGCTTTCTGTAAGCAGGCTTGAAAAATAAATTAAAATAATGAAAGCCATGGAAAGTGCTATGTTTCTTGTATATGCAATGATATTAGTTTCTCTTTTTTCCATTAGCAAATGTTCAGTGGAAGTCAAGAAGTATGCAGCTGAAGGTAATTGTACATTATGCAATTTTCTGAGAATGAAAGATTCCTTCATGCATCTGCAGAGTTGTTACAGTTTTTTTTCTTATTGCTGTGTATGTTTCCATAGAAATGAACTGTCTGCAGGTACAAGCAATTACTCTTGAGAGCTCCAAGCATTATTTGCTGAGGGAAATGCAAAAGTTAAAGGTACAAAGGCAAGCAGTTAAGTAAAAAGCAAAGTCTGAAATTATTGGAAATGAATAAGAGATAGTAGCTTCCATAGCAGCCTTAATATATTAATGCATTTAATAGAACAGTGTATAGTTTAGTTTTATTTCAAGACAGCCAGTATACCTTTTCTTAAGGCTGAAAGTTAATCTTTTCTGAAAGCATGAAAGCTGTTTTTCACATCTGGGAGGGGAATAGAGCGAATAAAAGAACAGAAACCAATCAGTGTAAGTGGGAGCACAGGCTGTAACATGCACTTTAGCATGGGTAACATTAGGTAATGCCTGTGGGTTCAGCTGTCAATGTGGAACAATTGTTCCTATCTGCTAGCTTGTTTGATGGTTTTCATTAAAACTAAAAGTCTTGAAAAATGTGACATACTTTCAAATGGAAATGACAAAAAACAATTGTATAAAAGATCAGTCTGCCAAACATAAGTGTGTGCATGTACCACAAAATTTGGAAATACACATTCAATAAAGCTGTCATCTATGATAGGTGGGAACGATAACTTCTTATAATGGCTATGCTATCCATATTATCTTAGACCATAAATGGCCTTACGGGTATAGACAAAAAGATAAGGGCACTAAATTATATTATGAAATGCAAAGTGCAAATAGCAATGCTGCTTGAGACACATTTGGAAAGAAATGAGCATGTGAATTTGCTAAAGGATTTCAGTATGGAAATTCAGCAGAATATCAAGGAGAAAAGAAAAGGTGAGTAATTATACTATTGCTAAAGTGGCGCCAATAGTGACAGAAGAGGGAGAAAGATAATGGTAGATTTGCGGTAGTAAGGCAAGGGAGGATGATTATGCTGTCACATATTTACATTACACCAAAAACTGCTATTATGGAACTTAAGACAATTTGGGGAGAAACAATCAGCTTTCATCAGGGAATATTAGTTATAGGTGAGGACTGGAACTTGATTTGCAACAGTGAAGATATATCTGGGAGACCTAGAAGGAAAACTCTAACAAAAGATGACAGATTTCTGAAGATATTTCTGAAAATATTTGGTATGGGAGACAAATTCAGTAGTACAAACTCAGATAATTTACATATTATTGCATAAGATACTGGACTAGACTTGATAGAAATTATATTTCACAGGAATGTATACATTTAACTGAAAGCTTTGACACACCTCTAAATTTCAGAGGATTCACGAATAAAAAGTAGGATAAATATGCAGATTAATGAAGTGAAAAATGAGACACTGGCACTTTCCCACCTACCTATTAAAAAGATAGGAATTTAAGGAATGGGTAATGGAAATTATATGAGAGTTATTAGGGAAGCTAGAAATTTCTTCAGAAGTTATAGCTAAAGAATGAGATAAAATGAAAATGGAGTTTAAAACTAGGATAGAAATAAAAGAAAAAGAGATATGGTTAAGAAGTAATAGGAATAATTTAGAGGGGCTGACAATGGTTAAAGTATTGCAGAATAAAGGGAATCTCACAGAATGAGAAGAGACAACTGCAGAGTGCAAAAGAGAAAATAGGAGCATATCCAGATCTTCTTCATCTTCTTTCGGCTTCTTCCTGGTTAGGGGTTGCCACAGCGCATCACCTGTCCTCTCATGATTGGCAGTGGAGTTTTACAGTGTTGAGTTGCCAGCCAGGTGCCCAACCTTCCACAGAAGGCGTCACACAAGCACGCACTCATGCCTAGGGCCAATTTAGAGTATCCAGTCCACCTACAGCATGTCTTTGGAATGTGGGAGGAAACGGAGCACCCAGAGGAAATCCACATGACCACAGGGAGTACATGCAGACTCCGCACATAAGGCACCCCAGCCGAGGATCGAAACAGAGAACCTCTTGCTGTGAGGTGGCAACACTAACCACTGCACCACTGTGGCTGCCCCCAGGGGAGTATCCAGATAATATGGATTAATTCAGAAAGATTGCTGTTAAGAAACTATTTTTGATAACCCCAGAGCACAAAAGCTTTTAGCACAACTTATGCAATAGAAGGTAGAAAGGGTTGTCACCAAACCTAGGGACCCTATAATAAGGAAAATAACCACAGATCCTATACAGGTGTTAGGGTTATTTCAGTAATTTTATGAAAATGTATATAAAGCAGAGATGTGTAAATCTAGAAAGAGCACAAATGGAAATATTTATAGGAGACTTAAGTATGCCAAGGTTACAAGTAGATAAGGCTCAACAATTAGCAGTTATGATTGATTATATATCACCATTTTTATCACCTCCATCTATCTGCAGGAAAGTCTTCAGGACCAGAGAGTATTCCCATGGAAGTTAGGAGGGAAGAAAGTGATAAAGATCTGGAAGGTTTTGATAAACAGTGTTTTAAAAGGAAGGGAACCATCAACATCTTAGAAGAAAGCTGTGGTGGCTTTAATGACTAAAAGCAGTAATGACCTGTCAGACCCAGCTTCATATAGACCCATTTCAATTTTAAACCATGATTATAAAGTGTTTTAAGTCTATACTAGCTAAAAGAATGGCAAAGCTGTTGCCAAATTATAGATATGGATTAGTGATTTTATGGAGGTGAGGCTAGCATTTGGCAGCATTAATTGAACAATGATGATCCAGCGGGAAGTAGAATGTATGAAAATAGGCTGATATGATGATATGCCCATTGAACAGGCTGGTTTAAAATTAAACAATACATACATTCTCCACACCTACTTTTAAGTATATAAAAGCTGATATGTTTAACACTGCTAAAACATTTCTAATCTTTTGTTACTGAGGAACGCTTGTCCATGACAAATAAAGGCTTGTTGCTTTGGAACACTACCTGGGTTTTATGATTTTTTTTGGAAATTATTGTGAGTGAGCTTAATAACAACGTTTTAATACCACTAGTTTCTTCATTTTATTTTTTCCTGAACACTCATGGAGGTGAAGTTAGAAATAGATTCCTGTACTTCTTCATTTTTAAGAATGTAACAAAATACTGTTGCTGCTGATGAGTCTTGATGCAGAGAAAGCATTCAACAGAGTATGCTGGGATTTTATGAGTAGGGCAATGGAAGCATTTGCATTCCCAGATACAATAATAAGGCTAACTAGAGGAATGTATGAAGAATCAGAAGCAAGAATTAAAGTGGGAGGGTTCCTCTCTGTAAAAATAAGGGCCTCAGAAATTCAAGGATATAATTGCTATGGTAATCAAGAAAAACTGGATTTATTTGCAGATGATATTTTGTATCTAATAAATCCAGAAAGCGACGTCTCAATGCTGTGGAACATTTTAAGACAGTTTCAAGTCTTTTCTGGATATAAAATTAATGAAGATAAAACAAAGGCTATAGCTGCACATTATGTAACCACACGTGAATTGGTTCAGTAATATCCATATTCATGTGGACACAATAAGATGAAATGTTTAGGAGTATGGTTTATAAAGGCTTCTGTTGTGGTAGGATATGTGGGAAGAAACCAAACAAAAGATAATTACCAAAAATGAGAAACTGGAAGCTCTTGTTTATGAATATGGACAGTAAGATACAAGCAGTAAAAATGTGTTAGTCCCTTTAGTTTTATATACAAGTCAGGCATGTTTTTTATCAACTAGGAAATAAGTTGTAGACAATAATTAGTAGAGAGTTGAAAGAATTTATCTGGGATAAGAGGAGGGCAAGGGTTAAGTCAGATAAGCTGATCCTTCCAATAGAATAAGGTTGTTTAGAATTACCTAATTTGAAGGGATATTTTAGAGTTACACAATTAATATTCATATATATAACGCAAGCAGAAAGGGAAAAGGGATGATGATGAAGCAGCGGGGAAATTCAAGAAATAAAGTAAAGAGTGGGATTTTGGATGCAAATCCTTAAGAAGAATAACTTCCAGAGTATTATATTATATTCATAAAGTAGCAGAAAGTATTCTAAAAACTAAGCCAACATAAGAATGGAGAAAGCAGATTTTGCTGATAGGGATTACTGCAAGTAGGAGTATAGAGAAGAAGCAAGAGGGGGCTGGGATTTGCTGGAGAAAACTGGCAAATGAACCAAAGTATTGGCAGCAAATAACTAGAGAAGGAAAGGTAATAGAATAAGATGAGACCAAGAAGCCATTCAGACTGCAGGTTAGAGACTGAATCTGGAATGGAAACAGCTGTTAAAAAGGGATAATTAGTAGGGCATATAAAATACTGCACAATAACTATAAGAATCAGTCAGAAGAGGTTAGCAAAAATTAGATAAGCAATTTACAAGGGAACAATGGGAGGACATGTGCATGGCTCTCAAGTATGTAACAAAATCTAGAAGGTTTGGGATTTTTGCTTAGAGGTGTTTACACAGGTATTTTATATCCCATGCAGACTTTACAAATTTTCCTAAGTTAGAGAGCAAATGTTGCAGGTATGATGGGGATAAAAGAGGTAACTTGGACTATATATTTTGGGAATGAGTTGGCAGATTTAAAAAATTCCCTACAGACTACTGTGTCAGAAATATTTGGTAAGCAAACAATTATAACTAAGGTAGTGATTCTTTTGAGCTGAGACATGGGATTTGAATTGCCTAGACATAGTAAGGCGCTGATGAGTTTAATTCTGGTGGCTGCCAAAAAAGCAATTACTAGCAAATGGCAATGAAAGTCTAAACCAATTGTATTTGAAGTACTGAATATTGTAATAACAGGGACACAATAAAAGGAAGTGGGTTCTTTAAGAAAGGGAAGGAACAACTTATATAGAAATAAATGGAAATTGTGGGAGCAATGCATGCATGATGTTCAGGAGGAGGAGTGAGGTTTAAGGGAAGGCAGGAATTGAGCAATTTATGTAACACTGGGCTGATAGTAACAAAAAAGAACATATATGACGTATAACATATGTAAGTAGAAATGTTAATTTGGTCGGTTTTCTTTTATATTAATGTATGTTTGTGCATGTCTTAAATTATAATTTAATAAAGGTGTTAAAAATTCATTTCCATATGCAAATAGTTTCAACTTTCTACAGTTATAAAAAAGTTTGTTTTTGAGCCTACTGTCTTTTCCACATTCAAATTTAGCAGTCTCAAATCAGATATGGATATCAGCCTTTACAACATCAATATTTCATCTGCAGATAAGCCTGGCTTTACCCAAGTAATTCTTTAACTGAAGAATGACAGTCTTGTTACCTCGGTTTTACTTTTTATCCCTGCCTTCAGTATGTATAGCCATTTTTGCCAGAACATTAGATAAAACATGAAATGGTACAGTAGTTTGTATGTCATTTTACTTCACAAGAGCAACTAGAGTGAGTGCAACAATACATGGAACCATAAAATACATTAATATTAGATAAATACAAAACAATTAAAAAGCTGCACTTTAAATTCAGTCATTTTAGAAAAGAATGACACTAGTCAGAGCTCTTACTTCCCCATAGTGCCTCTTTTTAGACCATGTCAGACTACTGGACGTTTGAAGTCCATCATAGTAAATAATGACATTGCAAATTGCAAATCCTACTTCTGAATGCATAGAAGGTTGCCCTTCTCAATGTAAACATCTTACACTGCCTGATCTTGAAGCTGTTCTGAAACGAGAGCACATCCATATCTCAGCTGTAATCAAGATTTTGTTTCAGTGCAAGGACAGAATTCCCTCCTTACCTGGATTCAGAATTTAATGTGCCTTCAGACCTGATAAGACAGTGCCTCCATATTTATCAGAAATAATATCACCTTGAACCTCAACACAAATTGCCTGTGATCCCCAATACTGAAATTGTTGTGCTGCAACTTACCCTTAATAGGCGTCATTATCAATTTACAGCCTGCTGTAGGACAGTATTCATGTCCCCAGTAGACCATGATACATTTCTTAATTTACTCAGTGAAAACTGCTATTAAAACTATCTTTATATTAAGTGATTCTAATTATCCTTCAGTTAACTGGTGTACATCTCTATAGCTGAGTATGCCCCAAAATTCTGACTTCGAACAAATAATTAACCAGTCCACTAGGTGCTGGAATATTCTGGATCTGGTTCTCAACAACATAGTTCCCAGGTTAGTACTAGGTCAGTCTGTACACCATTACAAGCCTAGCCAAAATTTCCCTATTTAAAAGTTTGTTCAAGATTCAAGGATGGCAAGACAAGATTAACCAGGGGAGAATTTGAAACTACCCATACAATTATCTAGGTTTACCTTTAAAGGTAGTAAGGGTGCTACTTTGCCTGACGTAGTAGGAAATTGTTCCAAAGGTGAGAGATATGCCAAGATGAGAATCTGTCACTCCAAGATGTCTTATTTATCTGCTGATGATGGTTTAGTACCTTTAACGGAGTATTTGGAGTATCATTTGTTCTATGAAGACATAGATGGTCAAAAATGGTTGGTTCTTTCTTGGCTGGAAAGGCTAGACATAGGTCTTTATGGGCGAGTCTGTAATGGAGTATAGGGAAAGGGCTACCAGTCTGTCCTGATGAGTATGATGTTTTAGATTAAGAATGTAACATCAGTGAGGAGGAAGAGAAATATTTCAGAACTTTTATTTTAGCAGTCTTCTTTAAATGCAGCAAGTTAAACCCCTGCTGTAAATATTTCCTACAATTAATTTAAGATTGTACTGCAATTGCTGTGCAAATCAAAATAATGTGGTTAAACTCATATGCAAAGTACAACACTTGCATTACTAATGTCCTTCATGTCCTTCAAATTGTTCTTGTCCTTTTCAGATTTTTCCAACATTAACACAATTCTTGAGAAACCAGTCAGTGGTATTCACAGCATTTATAGCCAAGACAGTAACTATTAAATGCTTGAGTCCAGTTACCAGCAAAAAAAAAATACATTTTAAAGTCAATATTCCATGTGCATCATTCAGTGTTGTAGGACAATATGCTAGTTAAAGCTATAATAAAGATGTCTGAACTATCACAAAATCTAAATAAAAGAAAGAACCATCTATTTACCCCCCCCCACCCCACCCCCACCCCCATACTTTTATAGACTGGAGCAACCAAATCCTTTTTCCTGCCATTCAGTATTTTTCCAGATGTTAGACTAACATTTAAGTCATAATCTGTACAGGATACTAAATCAAGTTCTGCCAGGTCTCCAATGGCTGTGTTGTCTGTTCCATAAGCCCTCCTACTGCAGGATGAAACACCATGTGATTAATGCAAGATCTGATCTGTTATTCTAAAGAACAATTATTGATTTTCCAAGATTATAGCAATTAAACAGATGATTCTTGTACTGTGAGATTTACTGTACAACTGTATGACATGTTAGCCTATACAGCATGAAGTATGTTGATGTCTGGAAGTCTGTTTCTCAGGGAAGAATCTAACATAATAGCTGATAAGAGATAAATATACCGCATGATCCATCTGACTTCTGGCCTTGAATCCTAAGCATCATGCGAATATCTAATTTGTCTAACGTGTATAAATTACTTGCAAACTAAAATTTCCTAAGCTTAAGCTTGATTTTTCTTTTGACTGGTTCAGAGATTATAAAGCATTTGCAGTGCAGACTTGACCTGGATCTCAGCCTGAACTAGTGAATATCATGCTTGGCAATTTTTGCTCTTCACTGCCAACCAAGGATTCCTATTGTCAGAGTTGGAAAAAGGCAATAAGAAATTATTTAAGCATCGAGACAGTAAGCATTATAACATTTGATCACTGGAACTAAATACGTATTGTACTGTGCATGCAGTAATTGACAGATTTGAGGCACATGATGCAAGTATTACCAATCAAGGGCAGATCATTGATGTATTACAGCTTATACATGACCATGCAATTGATTGCCTTCCAAAAATGTTATATATGAAGTTAGCCAATGACATCTACAGTGATTATGTTCTGCAAGTTTTTTTTAGCTTCAGCACTTTTGCAAATGAATTTTAAATATAAAGGTTTTGAACCTTATTTCTAGTGTGTGGTTGTGGCATTCTTATCTGCTTAATATTGAACAAAGCAAAACAAACCAGGCTACATATTTTACTCTGTATTAGATCAAGGTTCCTGCTGTAAGTTCGAGGAAGGATAACTATGTTCCTCTAAACAGTGAATGTTTAAGTGCAATGGGGGAAATATGTACCAATGTCAGCAACTGCTGTATTTCAGAGAATCCCACCCCTTCTGTCAGGTACTCTAAGTAGTTGAGTGTGGGGCATTGAACCCTCAAATTAGAAGGTGTAAGAAAGCTCTCCCCTGTAAAAAAAAAAAAAAAAAAAAAAAAAAAAAAACACGTAGTAAGTAATAGTGAGTTTTGCAGTTCACTTTTTTGGCTAATAGCAATTGTCAAACTTAGAGGCATCAGAGTATGGCACTTCCAATAAGGCATCATTAAATCATATCCCTATGTTTCTATATAGATTTCCTTTGTTTAGAGTTCCTACTTTTATGGGTGTCTGTTGATATACTAAGGACCATAACTGTGACCTTTGGAAAAGTAAAACTGAAATGCGAGTGTGGAGGAATACACATGAAATGCATTAGTATTTGTATATGTAAACAGTACAGGGAGTGAGGCATAACCTTCCTGTCAGATGATGAAGGACACCAAACTTACTCTGCAAAAAAAAAACTCTTTAAAATGTGACAGATTTTAGTTTTAATCGCATTTAGTTTTACAAGATGACAGGACTCAAAATTATCACATCTTTCACTTCTGATAGTGAATAATTTTTTTCTCTACACAGCAAGCTATAATTTTTCCTGCATCAGAATGACTGGAAAATTCTTTCCTTCCTCTTGAGCTCATAGCCTGCTGCCTTGATTATCAAAGTCTGTGCTGCATTTCTCTTCCCAGGATATTTCATGAAACTAGCCCTTCAGTTATACCACACAGATATTATCCCAAACCCATCTTTTCTCTTTTCACCATCTTTTTCATTTTCCTATACATTATTCTGTACATCAGCTTTCTTTGGGCCCTATTTTTTTCCTGTAAAACAACGATCTTCTTTTGTTTACACCTGCACAAAGCGATCTATTAATTTTTCAAGTTATTAATTTTATTTACTTCCATTTGTTGACCAGGATAATAGCCATTTGAGCTGTAATAGCCCTTGTCAGTAGGGTCTTAGGAGAAAAGACCCCACTTGGCATACTATCAAAAAAGTGTGTGTGTGTGTGTGTGTGTGTGTGTGTGTGTGTGTGTGTGTGTGTATATATATATATATATATATATATATATATATATATATATATACTTTTAATTCCCGAGACGATGTTCCCAAAAGTTAATTTTATGAACACCTGGATCACCGTAATGCAACTCTGGGAAACTAACCACTTGACCACTATGCTGAACTTTGCCCTTATTTCCACTATAGTGCAATCTCAGAGTTGGTATATTTAGTTGGGTGAGGTGTGGGGGGCTTGGCTCCCCACTTGGGTGGGTCTGATTTGCTTAGGTTTCTTTTTAAAGTATTGGTGCCTGAGTGGTTAGTTTCCCCAGGGTTATATTGCATTCATCCAGGTGTTCGTAAAATTAACTTTTCAGCAACGTCATCTCGATGTTATGTCAATCGATGAAGAGGCCATTCAGGAATTAGAAGTAGCTCCATATATATATATATATATATATATATATATATATATATATACACACACACATATATATACAAATGTATATATGTTTATGAGTATGTAAGCATTATGTATTTATATATAATTACTAAAAATTTAAATTCAGAAAAAATAATGATGCACTGAAACTTTCATCTATTCAATGTTTGGTCAACAATATGTACAAAACAGAAAAAATAGTGTTTGTAGAGGGACAAACCCACCTGTTCCCATCTGCACCCCTATCCCTGCAACTTTTATGTCCAAATCAAAGTTGAAATTTGCAAAATATATGAAGATATCCAACCATTCATCCATTTTATTAAACTTGGAGCTGAAACTGGCAGGTATAGTAGGGATTTATGATTTAATTGTAGAATAGTAATGTTTAGGTAAGAAATGAGTAGGGAAATTAAAAACAGTATTAGATTAAAAATAAAGATTCTGCTACTTCATTGCCCATTTTATGAGCTGAGCTTGAAACTCTATGAATCTAATACTTCTAGCACATATTGCAAATTCCCAGAAATCTTTACAAATAAATCCAATATATATCCCCAAATGTATAGCAATACCAAAAGGATTCTTGTAATCACATCTATGACATTGTTCAAAAGGAACCTGGATGAGTGGAGGGGGCACCATAAATTCTTACTGGGGATAGTACACAAAACCCTCCTGGACATGGGCAGTCATTAATAAATACAATCCTGGGTACTGACTATCTATGCTATTACATTGGGATGAAATGCATAAGCTTGAAATGACCTCTGGGTTGATAACCTAGTAACCTCATATGAACAAGTAACCTCCTATGAACAACAGAATCTCAATATGCAATTTAGGAACACTTAATATTAAAGGATAAAGCTAAGACAGCTGCTGCTTCAACATCACATCCTTTTATTTAATATATTCCTATTAGGGAATTTAGAGAACCAAACCCTAGGCTAACACAAAATTAGCAGCCATGAGCCCAAATACCACGACATTCTAAAAATATGCCTTATTAATCTAAAAAGCATATATAACAGATCACAGAATTCCATAGCTAGATAGACAAACCAGGCATACTCTGTATTACAGAAACCTGGATAAAATGCAAGATTACACATGAAGATATACAACCACCGTAAATCAGTATAATAAGAAAATACAGGGATATAACTGTAAGTTATTATGATGATATACAGATGACCTTAAATGTAATCCCACAATCTGACACTGTAAAACTACTTACAACCAATATCCAATTAAGCAAATGCTAGACTATTTTCAATATAACCCTCTACATTCTCCCAAAATCTACCTCCAACAATATTATTACATTATAGAAGATATCCTTTCCTGGATTACTGATAACCTAATCCAGATCTTTATAATACCAATATATAGACATGTCAATTAACTGATGGCCTTGAACATTTAATGCCCGATTGCTCTAGGACAAATATAACCAGAGGAAAACACACTATCCTAGACAGCATACTAATAAATAAACCCAGTTGAGCTATTTCCCCAAGATATACTCTCTGACAGTAAGAGATCACCATCCCATATGCCTTCTCCATGAACAAACAAAAATAGTCAAACATTCTCATCATGTCTCAGTCTTCTTCATAAAGAGTTTCCAAACTGAACTCTGGAGCTAGTTCTCACTGAAAAAAAAAATCACTCAACAATGCAGTCCTCTGTTTTAATCGAACATATACCAGACAACATTTATACAAAGAAAATCAAGCCAATCCAGCTTCCTGGCTTATCCTAGACATAAAACAACAGATGGAATCAGAGAGCAAGAGAATAGAAAACCTGGAAAACTAATCTACCCTTACCCAATTTCCAAAACAACTGAGCAGTACAAAACCAAGCAAAATGATCCACAAAGACAAGTTCAGCTATTATCATATTGTAAATAGATTACAAAGCAAGCACAGAAGCATCCTGGCAGTACATCAACAAATTCTCTAAGCCAAGCAAATAAAATCAACTCTTCCTTACTCCTTATGATACAAACTGTAATACTGGCTGTGTTTAATGCTCTCTTTATAAATGCACTCACCTAGTTAGCATAACAATACATATCTCCCCTCAACACAGACATCATTCAAGAAGCAGAGCACATAACTTATCAGTCTACCAAGTTAAATGGCAAATAAATCACCAGTCCCCAATTCGCATATCACCAAACGTCCTCTCTATAGTTGCAGAATCAATTGTCAAATCAGTATTAACAGGTTTATAAGAACACTACATTCCTAGTCAACAGAAACAATTGTACATAATACCACTTTATAACAGAGACTCCTCTAACTACAGACCACCACACTTCTGCTGCCATTCTCAAAATTTTGATAAAATGCATTTGTGTGTAGTGACTTTATATAATTGCAAATCAACCATCCTAAGGCCAGCATGGGTAGAAAGACAAGTAACAGTGGAAACGGACCTGTTATGTTTTGGAAATCACATAAATTAACTTCTAAACCAAGGAGACTTTGCTTCAACAATCTTCCTTCATCTCCCTAAGCTTTTAATACTGTATCCCATAAGTTGCTTCTTTACAGGCTTAGTCAGGTAAGCTTAAGCAGGGAAGCCACTCTGTGGTTTATAATCTACCTCAATCAAAGAGCTCAATCTGTTAAATGGTGAAAGACTAGATATTCTCTCTGTTACCATAAAAGTGCCACAAAGCTCTATATTAAGACCTCTACTTTTCAATATCTTTCTCAATAACATGTATAAAGCTGTACCCATCATACAATCATAGGAGGTTACTAGGCTAATGGCCCTGGTGCCCTTATAAGCCTAACCAAGAGTTTATCCCCCAAAAAGAAAACTCAGTCAGCATCTGTTGCCCCTGTCAAATAGGGACACAGGTGAAAACCCTGGGACATATTTGTGGTTTTCCATCCACTCATCAAGGTTGCTCTTGAAGAAGGTCAGCGAGGTACGCTGTTTGACATGTATGGGAAGTCTATTCCAGAGACGGGGCAACCTCTGGAAGACAAACCTGTCTCTGCAGCAGGTTTCATTAATGTTGCATATTAGATTTAGGCCTTTCAAGCAGGTAATGTGTGAAGAGTTAGACTTACGGATATTGAGCATCTGTAGTAGGGTAGGATCCGAGATTGCCTTGTAGGCAAGACACAGATCGCCTCTGAGCATTGCTACATCAGTACAGTACATGGACTCTGCTCTGATCTGTAATGCTGTCTCAGTAGACTAACACAAAGGTCACACCAATTTTTCAATACTTTCAAACAATAGCTACTTAACTTACAGCTTTTCATGAATGCCAAAAAAAGACAAGCCACTGTTGTTCAGTAAAGGTCCTAAATACAACCTCCAGTGAAATGCTAGCATCACATCTCTTAGCAACACTCAAGACACTAACAGTAGACTATACTAGTCTGTTGAGTGTAATCACTGGCAAACTCAAATGTGATAAAAACATATAGCATGTCATCAGTAAAACCAAACAAAAAATGGGCATGCTAAATCCAAACACAGCACACAGGCACTAGTTCTACCATCCCTCCTATATGCATCCACAACACTAACTAACCTGCAAAAAACTGAGACAACCAACTTAAGTATTGCTATAATACTGCCCCATTTGCAGCAAGTGTACCATATGGATGTCATCACCGCTAAGCTTTAGTGAATCTGAATTTGCTATACCCTCAAAACACAATGCTGTTAAATCAGTTTAAAATTGTCTATTCGATCCTCAATAAATCTGAAAAACATGCAGCTCTCACAAAAACTGTATGAGGACACTAGTCACCTACACTGCTAAGATTAGTCAGCTAATCCCAAATTCTCATTAGTAAATCTCAAAATAGACATGGTAATTCACTGTACTCCCCCACTGTAGCATCCAAAGAGGACACCATTCCAACAAACATCAGAAATGAAACAACTATGCCTACATTAATTACTAACCTAAACTTATACCTAGCCCCATTCCAACATTGCCCTAGCACAACGTAAATATATTTATCAGCCACCCTGTATACTTTACAAGTGCCCAGCTCTAAAAAAACACACTTTTCTCTCAAATTCCTCCCTGTAAAACCCTCTTTTTTCTTTATCTTCTTTGCATGACTGCTTTCTTATCTCTACAAACACAACACATTACATAATGTCCTCTTATACCATTCATCCATCCACAACCCCTTTATCCCATTTTTGCACATGGGATCAGAGTGTCGCTTCAACAATGACAATCTAGAATGAAGTTTTACACTGTCAGGTGACTATCTTTTTCATAAAAAGTGAAAAAGCTTCATACAAGTCAAATCAGATTCAGTTTTATAATCTCGCCAATCTATTAATTATTTACTCTATAACTTTTAATTTAATCCCTCATCCCTACCACATGGACAGCGAGGAAAAAAGCAAAAAGCTATTCAATTCTTATCAAGTCTACTTTCCTAAGTCTATTTTTTTATTTCATATGATTAAACATAACCCACCATCTATCAAATTAAAAATCTTAATTATTTTGAATATGGTTCCAATTTGCAAGAATGATTCTCTTCATAATTATACTAGTCAAATCCACCATCTTGGAAAAGTTTATGGCATATCTGGTAGTCTGCAGAGAATCTTCTCATTGCAAGAAAGTTCGATAACAAATTTTTGGTCAACAAGAAGTTTTACTGTATTTAAAGATTTTTTCCCATCAAGGGGATATTCTAGAACAGGATAACCAGATATGGTAATCTCCATTAAGACTACAGCTGTGCCAGCATGGTTTATTTTGTTTTGCTGAACCCATTTTGGTTGGAATCTAATAAATTCATTATCTTTTGCTGAATTACACGCTGCCTGAATTACCTAAAATAAGCTTTATATACTTTCCATACTAATTAAAAGTTAGCCATTTTTAAATGGAGAATAAATTTTCATTCCAATCTTCTAATATTTTAATATAATTATATGTTATAGCTCTATTCAAGTTTTATTACTTTAGCCAAAATATTTTTCCTCATAGAGCATATGATCATCATCTTCTGATTTTAAAAATGTTAAGCTTCCTAACTCTGTTCTATACTGGTAAAATAAACATGGCTGAGCTGTATGGAGGCTCTGATTTAATATATTTAAATCTGGTGTGTCTATGAAGAGATCAACACATTACTGATGCTTGCTCTATCAAACTGCAATAGTAACTGTAACCCAGTCTTCTAAAGGAGCATCAGGCAATGGAAAAGATATATCCAGAATTATGTATATTAAAATTTTAACCATTTGACTTGAGTAAAATGTATATCTTTAACTAAAGTTCTAAATCATCTAAAATTATTGAAGGATGCATTTTCCATAGTCTAGGAAAAAGCCTGTGAAATGTATCCTCTAAAGATTTTCCAGACAAGAATATTAATAAATCAGTTGGGCTCTTAAAGATACCCTAGAGTTATTAATGCCGTATGCCCATCTACATATGAAGCTTTTAAAATATTCCAAAGTATCTTTGGTGATCCACCTGTTCCAGATCAATTTCCTCCAGATACTTTTAAATTTATTTTACCAGGGAAAGAATTGTGGGAACTAATAGACCCTTAATATAGAAAGACCATAGAGCATATCTTCAGTTTCCAAAAACTGATTCTACACACAAAGGTCACTTTATGTTATTTTCTTTTCATGTTTCTCATGATAACGTATATCTTTGAGCTTCTACTATATAGGAACCCAGACAAAGTGTCAACCTAAGATTTTTAAATGGCACTACGATGCTGTTCCAAACCCATGAGGTGCAAGAATATATCACAAAAGTCCACAGGTACTACTCCACATAAAGCAAATTGTAGTCGAGAATCCAGAAAGGTAAAAAATAACAGCTTTATTCACTGAAACACACCAATAGTAAGCGCTTTCGCCATTAGGCTTCCTCAGACTTTACAAATGACCCTCCATAGTTTCTGTTTAAATAATCCTCCAAGTACAATGATTGGTGGAAGACATTTAAAGTCAAACTCATAATTTAAAGTGCTATACATACTATAATAAAATCATTATGATAAATATTTGAAAATTCATGTAACAAAAATTTTATAAAAGTTTATAAAAATATATTTTAAACAAGAATATAAGTCTAAAGTATAATATATTAATATGTTAATAAAATATTAATAAAAAACTTTTACAAGCTCATACAACAGAACATCAAGTGACTACCACTATACTAATATATGGTTAGGTCATTTCGGTCTAAAAATTTTCCTGCTTTTCAAAACAGGCTTAATATGAACTTTATCATTTAGACCCGGCGGTTCATCCGCCCTCCATCTAATAATCCATCTAAGTTCACATTCAAGGGTCTGATTGATTAGATCACCTCCTCTATGGTTTGTCACTAAATGCTGTATAATACTAAATATATAGGATAATTTTTAGACTGAAATGACCTAACCATATATCAGTATAGTGGTAGTCACTTGATGTTCTGTTGTATGAGCTTGCAAAAGTTTTTTATTAATATTTTATTAATATATTATACTTTAGACTTATATTCTTGTTTAAAATATATTTTTTATAAACTTTTATAAAATTTTTGTTACATGAATTTTCAAATATTTATCATAATGATTTTATTATAGTATGTATTGCACTTTAAATTATGAGTTTGACTTTAAATGTCTTCCGCCAATCATTGTACTTGGAGGATTATTTAAACAGAAACTATGGAGTGTCGTTTGTAAAGTCTGAGGAAGCCTAACGGCGAAAGCGCTTACTATTGGTGTGTTTCAGTGAATAAAGCTGTTATTTTTTACCTTTCTGGATTCTCGACTACAATTTCCTTTATGTGGAGTAGTACCTGTGGACTTTTGTGATATATTCTTGCACCTCATGGGTTTGGAACAGCATCGTAGTGCCATCTGAGGACAGCGTTTATATGGTGACTGATTCTGTTTATTTTTATTTGTTTACGCTGTCCACAAGCTCTGTTGGTTTGCTGTGCTACTTCTTGCTGTGTTACTAAGATTTTTAAATGTTTTTTTTTTGTCACAATCCAAATTTTGATTCACCTTTTAAGAATACTGTTTTTGTTAGGAAAATCGAATGCATATCCTGTAATTTAATATAATCTATGTATTTAAAGAAACATTCTAATGACTCTTGGACATTTGGTAATATTAAAATGATTTCAACATAAGCAATAAATTTAAAAGCAGCATTAGAAATGAATATCAAGCCAGAAAAAATGTTTGAGTCTGAGTCTATCCATCTCAGAACTGGATCAATAGCGAATAGAAATGATGAAGGTGATAAAGGGCAGACCTAATAAATCTCCCTTTAGCTGTTGAATAATTGATGAAATTTTTACAATTTGAAAATGTCTTATCAAATAAAGCATATATAATATTAACAATTACTAAATTTACATTTTTATATTCTATTATACTTTTGTAACTAATTGTTGCCATAACTTTATTTTCTGAAATGCCTGTAGCTTTTCTCCCCAGGATGCTGCTGAAAATGGACACCAGTTGTCCAGTCAGATTATCCTGGTAAACAAATGTTAAATAAATAAATAGCAGCTTCCACAGACAGTTTAAGATACAACATCAATTGAAATCAGTATTCTCGGTCTACAGTATCAAATGCTTTATATGCTTCAGTTGCACCAAAAAGCATGTCTCATATATAAAAATTATTTTTATCATTTCAAATATACAATTGAATAGTTTACAAAATCCAAACTGATTTGGATGCACTATATCTAATAATCTGGATATTGTATACTTGATAACTATTTTATAAAGGATGCTTTAATGAGAATTTAGAAGAGTAATGGGTCTATAAGTTTCAATTAAGTTTGTATCCTCCACAGATTTCTTAAAAGTATTATCTAGTCAAAGGAAAAGGTGGTCTGTTGATGATGGTTTTCTGATTAAACATGCTTATAAACAAAGTAAATAAATGCTTATGTCTTGGAACTGTTTATAAAATTCAGATGGGAGACCATCAGGGCCATTAGCTTTCTTTAGTGGAGCTTCACATATTCCTGTCTTAATATGGTCAGATGTTATATGAAATATTGGAAATATCCATTAAAAGTGTATTGTTCTTGTCAAGAACTTTTAAGATCTTGTAAAATTAAAATCAACACATCAATATAAGTTACAGTAATAAGCAGACATTATTCTTGATGACATTTGAATAACATTAATATACATGAATTATCATTCTACATTGAGTGATTTGGATTAAAAGGAACCTTCTATTTCTGCTTCATATAAACTGTATTTTTAAATAGCTAAAGTAACAATTTGGGATAGTCTGAGAGATTTTGTATCTTACGGAAGAGGTGGTATTTTAAGACAATATTTTTATCATAGTTATCACAAGTAACTCCACTGTCTGAACCTGATCCGTTCATTGTTTACATTCTTTTTTCAGTTTCTTTCAGGCTTTTAGAAAGTTGAAGCAAAGTCTAAAAAAATGTAAGCCTTAAATGAAGCCCATAAAATGGGAAATGAACCCCGACAGAGTATCATAAGCAATCTTTCCTTGCCAGTACCTTCCCTCAGACTGTCTCTCCTATCTGCAGGAGGACCATACTGGTCAATTCTGGACTAAATTTGTGCATACCCACCCAGTCATTTAGTTTATGTTCAATTTAAGATAGTGCGTCTCACTGCTTAACACCCAGAAAGAGTTTATTCCAAAGGTTTGAGAGGTGCTGGGTTATTAAAACTGTCCCTCCACTATGTTTTATTTATCTGATGGTGAAGATTTAGATCCCCATTCTAGTGTTTGTGGAAATATTGAACATACAGAGAAACATGAGGCCCAGAACAATCAGGTCTCTAATGGTGTGGTAAGCGAGGCAGAAATCTTCCATCAAAAGTCTGAGACACTGAATAAAGGGATATAATTTACAGCTCCTTTTAGTAGCTCAGGGACATCAGGCATGTGATCTTTTTGTATGAACCTTTGGATCTTTATAATGTTTCGATATGTTTAGTGAGATGCATCCCAAAGGGGGCATTGTACTTGGTAACTGTCCTGATCAATGTTGAGTGATTACCTCTTTAGACCTCGATATACCTCGGGCAATTAGATGCGTTAAATAAATGGATTTATTGGCAACCATGGTCACATAATGGTCGAGAGAGAGCTGCAAACCCTTGTACCTAGGTCCCTAACTACATTTTCATTTTGTAGATGTGCTTTGTCTAGACAGTATGAGAGCAAGGGCTGTCTACCAAAAGTGATACTACACTTTTTAGGATTTGCTGTTTAGCAAATGCACTTTTTAGAGTTTTTACAATGTTTGCTAAAATGACAGCAATGAGACAGCATATTTGAAAAAATATGCGTGTTTATTGATTTATGTGGGTAGTACTGCGGTGGTGGTGCTGCGGTAGCATTGTCGCCTCACAGTTAGACGTTGCCCGTTCGATTCTCAGTTAAAGCGTCTACTGTGTGACGACATGCGTGAATGGGCGTTCCTTCATTGAAGGTTGTGCGTTAGGCCCGGCAAGCCAGCATGTAAAGCTCTACTGCCAATCATTAGCGGACCGGAGTTCCGTTGTGGCGACCCCTAACCGGGAAAGGCCGAAAGACACACACACACACACACACACATTGATTTATGTGGGTATCTATATTTTTTATGTGAAAGTGGGTGGAGACTTGGCCTTATAAATGTACAAATCCAGGGGGTGGGAAGACCACGAACTGGCTTACCTATCAACTGGAGTGCATACATACACCGAGTTCATCCTCCAATAGTTTGATATGAAAGGAGGCTACAATAAGGTATGCAGTGGTTCTTACGCCAGATATACTCAGCCAAAATACAAAATGTTTTCATTCACACTGTTCATACTATGCTTTTAAATAAACAAGACTGCCAATATAACAGCCCGGAGATAGGGAACAAATTATTCAACAGGCAAGGTGTAACCACCACAGTTCTTTGTTGTGTACGGGTAAGGCTAATAAGATAACAGCACTGAATTAGTCATAGGTTTGTAGAAATTGGTATTTTATTTCTAATTATTCTCTAGCAGGAAACTTTATCTTTGTCCTTCCATTTAGGATATGTACTGTTAATTTTTTGGTTAGTGTTATCCCAGTCATATGTCAGCTGAATTGTCATACATAACATACTTTCCTTTCTCCCCTAGTATCCATACCCAAACTCAATAACACCTTCCTAAAGGACATCTTAATACCCAAAGCATAAACAACAAAGTACCCTACCTGCATTCCCTCCTTCACACACATTCATTTGATATTCTCTGCCTCTCTGAGACCTGGCTAAAGTCTTTCACTAAAGACACTGAGATTACTCCCCAAGGCTACAATATGGTAAGACTCGACCGTCCCAACCGCAAAGGTGGTGGAGTTGCAATTCTTTTTAAAAATCATCTGAATATCACTACCCTTCTTGCCTCTCCAACTCAAGATAGCAATGTAGAAGCAATCATTGCAAAACTCCAATTAAATTCCAAAAAATCCCTTTATATTATCTGTATGTACCTACTACCTGGTAACAATATACCAATCCTAGAAAATTATCTTAGTTGGGTATCTGCTATGTATCCCCAAGAAACCATTATACTAGGTGACCTGAACATAGACTGGAATAGCATTAATGCTGATAATCCTTCTTCTCATATCAACCTCCATGGTTTTACCCAAACCATTACCTCAACTACTAGGCTCAACAAACATAGTAATAGAGAAAGCATTTTAGACTGGATACTCATAAACAAAGTCAAAGATAGTTACAAAGTAGGAACCTTGCCAGATGATGTTAGTGATCACTCCTTAACATTCATAACAAAAGAAAAGGCTGATTGTGTAAACCCCTGCACTATAAGAAATATACGCACCATCAAACATTTTAATCTAGAACTGTTTCAGTCTGAACTTAGTGCATGTAACTGGAACCCCTTAAAAACACTTCCTCTTGAAAATGCGGTACTATACTTTAACTCAACTTTTTTATCCATTCTTGACATACATGCTCCTGAACGTATCATTAGAATTAAATCTAATACAGCCCCTTGGCTCTCCCATGAAACAAAAAAAACTATTCTCACTAGAAATAAAGTCTGGGCCACATGGAGATCCCACAGAAATAACCCTGATCTTCTACACTTCTACCAGCTTAGAAATCTAACTAAAAAGGCAATAATAGCTGACAAAAAAAATTCTACTTTGAACTACAACAAACTCATCTTAATAATTCTAAACTTTTCTGGTCTTCAGTCAATAGACTCCTCTCCCCAGGAAGTTCTAAAACACCTTCCCCACTTAATGCTGATCCTGATACCCCTCAACAAACTGCAGATGCTTTCAACTCTTTCTTCACTGAAACTATACAAGCTCTTGCTAAACAACTGAATGCCAACAACTCACACCCACCATGTAACCTTACAAACTCTTCCTTTAAATTCTCTCTACATCCTATCTCTACATCTTACATATACAGACTCCTTCTCAAACTAAAACCTTGTACCCCCTCTGCTGACAAGCTCCCTTCACTTTTTCTACAAACGGCTGCCAAGGTTATCGCATATCCTATTTCTATTCTCATAAATAGGACAATCAAAGAAGGAATTATCCCAGATATCTGGAAGGTCTCTCATATTATCCCACTCCATAAAGGTGGAAACTCCATAGACTACTCCAACTATAGACCTATTGCTCTCCTTTGGCCAAAATTATGGAGAAATGTATCCACCATCAGCATGCACAACACCTCTCTCTTCACAACATTATAGCTAACTGTCAACATGGCTTCAGACCGCATCATAGTACTACTACCACCCTGCTTTCCTTTGTAGACACCATTAATCTGAACCGTAACAACAACCTACTCTCTTCTGCCCTCTTCATTGACCTCTCCAAAGCATTCGATATGGCTAACCACTCTTTATTAATTAATACTCTTGAATCCCTATCTTTTGATATCCCAGCCATTAGATGGTTTAATTCTTATCTTACAAACAGAAAACAAGCAGTTCTTTGGAATAACCACATTTCTTCTCTTTTGCCTGTTTCTATCGGAGTTCCACAAGGCTCTATTCTTGGCCCACTTTTCTTTTCCCTCTTCATTAATGATCTTCAAACTATAATCCCTCAAGCTACCTGCATTCAATATGCCGATGATTCTACACTCATCTGCTCAGCATCTTCCACCTCAGAACTTATCTCTTCATACTCAAAAAATCTTTAATACCATAGAAACATGGTTCTCCAGTCGATTCCTCTTATTAAATGCTAAAAAAACTAAACTTCTCCTCTTCACCCCCACTTCTAGGACCTCCCCCTTAAACTTCACCATCTCCTCCAACAATGCCACTGTCATCTCACCCGACTCTACCACTAAACTGTTAGGTATTACAATTGACAATAATCTCTCTTTCAACCAACACATTAACAACTCCATAAAACTTGTCAATAGAAAAATAGGATCCTTATATCGAATTAGACCATTTCTTACGCCTTCAACTAGAACTAGGATTGCTCACTCCCATCTTATTTCTACTCTTCTTTATGCTTCTCCCATCTTTACCAACCTCAAGAAAACCAACCTTACCAAATTGGCAACCTGCTACAATAACATTGCCGGCTTGCTACAGGTAACCCCTACAGAACCCATCACTGTCTTAACTTGAAACCACTAGGCTGGCTAGAGTTTCAGAACTATCTTGCAATCCAACAACTCACTATTGCCCATAAAATACTGTACCAACCAAAGAACACCCCTATACTCTCACAACTCATAATCCCCTATAACAATCTTAACTCTCTCCGCTCTTCTAGTAAACTCTTGACTAGTTCTATAAAATCAAATAACACTGCTGGTGACTCCCTTTTTACCAATTCGGTAGGTACAAAATGGAATTTATTACCTAGCAACATAACAAAGATTACATCATTGCCTCTTTTCAAACAAAACATTAAACTGCACTTCCAAAATCACTGGCTTTGTTCCTGTAGTAAACCTGATTAACTTTCCACTACTTCTACTCAACTTTAAAACTACCTCCCTACTTCTTGCTGACTCTGTCCTCCACTTGGCTTTCTTCTTCTACTCCTACTTGTCTTCCTAATACTTCTTTGCTTGTTGACTGTTTTACTTGCTCTCTTTTCCATAACTAATCCCTTCTAACTTCCCTCATTCTTAGCTCTCTTTTCTCTTACCTCCTATCCTGTATCTTTATCATACAAAGTATTTTTTATCTTTGTATAATGTTTTTTGGACTGTAACTGTGTGTGGTAGTAATTAATTAATTTAGTACCTTTATCATACAAAGTATTTTTTATCTTTGTATAAGGTTTTTTGGACTGCAACTGTGTGTGGTAGTAATTAATTCATTTAGTAATAATATTAAATTGTAGAGTTGTTAGTTTTTGCCTTTTACTAACTTTCTAACAAACACTATGATGTTTTTCTTTATGTATTCTCTGTGGAGCTTTTCTCCCCGGGCCTCTACTGAAAATGGAAATATCTCCAGCTAGACTAGCCCGGTCAACAAATGTAAAATAAAATAAAATAAATAATAACATCTTTATCAGCAGGATATGACAAAAAAACATTAGACAGCTGTGGTCTCCACTGGTTGAGGAAGGTAGGACTTCAATGCAATAAACACATTTTTCATTATTTATTAGCTTATTTAGAAAAGGGTCTTGTCTAGTGGAAAATTTGTCTTTCAGTGTTATTTTTAAAGTCACATAAGAAATCATTTGTCTTCACCATCTGCTGCTCCCTGGTTGGTGTATTTAAAATCATATACAATTTTCACGTGTACCCAGACACAACAGACTGACTTTTAAAAATGTATCCAGAATATTCATTTGTGTAGAACAGGCCCTAAATATTGCAAAAATGTTTGCATCTAACACTGTTTTGCAGTAATTGATTTCCACCTACTGGCCTTTGTACCAAAACACTCTACACCTTGTGTTTATTCAAAAAGATGTATTTTGAGATCGCACATTGTCAAACAAAAACCTAAGAGTAAATAAGCTGATGTCCACATAAAGTGCACACATGCAAAACAATTATAAAGAATTCAGCTATTTCTTAACCAAAAAGCTTTCATAACAGGAAATGTTAATTTCTGGAACCTTTTTGTAGAAAATGGTACTCGTTTTCCTTAAAAAGCCAGTTCTACATGAGATCGGATCCACATTTATATTCTTTCAGTACATATGTGTGTATGTACATATGTATGTATTTTTTGTTCCCCTTCCCCACAGCTGCTGTCAGCTCCTCAACGTGAGGAGACCAAGGATGCTGGTAAAGCACCCTGCTGCTGATGGGAATCTGTCCTAATTATGAGCCTTGCAAGTTCTGCAACTGTTGCCTTAATGAGGTGTATGCATGCTTCCACATGTAAGCAACCTCCCAACCAAGCAGTTTGCCTCTTGCAACACAGCACTTACACAGATCTTAATGCTCAACTGCAGAAAGCCTAGGCAGCCTCACTTCCCACAGGATGGAAGGGCTAGCATCAGCCACTCACTTCTATCCACTCCCTGCCAATCCAATCCCCTCCAGCACTCATGCTGCTAGTCAAACCCAGGACACCTGGAGCACAGTAAGGGCTGTATTATTCTGTGCCACAGGACCAAAGTTGGGTGCTTGCAGTTCTTATACATGTTGTGCAATATTATTGAAACAGATGCAAAAGATAGTCTCAGCCTTTTAAAGGCTCTCTCTCTCACTAGTCTGGAAAAGGTATAATTAAACCCCACAGCCTGAGCAGTGTAATTATGCTTACAGACACTTTCTGATCTAGATGACTGTTGTCTAGGGTTACCACATGCCCCTGTTTATGAAGGACCACACCATTTTGAGCTCATAGCTAAGTACCAGGATAACCACACTTACAGGACATTGTAAGCCTAGCCAATTTCCCTTTTTTTTGCTCAAAATAACCTATCCCATTTGGTTATATTTTGGCCATAGCCATACCATGGTCAATATTTATATATTACCCATAATGAGAATAACTGCGATCATATCCTAGATAATTTGAGTGGACTCATGCATGGGATAAAGCATTTAGGAGCTGCCTATATCAATTAATAGTACGGGGATAGTCCTGCAGTAAATGTTCTGTTTCCCATCCAAAGATCTAAATTGAGCTTGAATATGGACAGGGATGAACTTTGTTTTATGTGGATGGGGTATGTTTCACAGCAGCAGTATCCTCTGAAAAACATACCTGTTTTTCCAAACCATTCTGTTGATGTTGCAGAAGAGGTTTTATTTTCCTAGAGTATATCTGATGCCATTTGACTTGCTGATGTTCTGCAAATCCATCTGTAATGGGTCTGAGAATGCCTTGTATGCCAAACACAGGTCACCTCTGAGTAGTCTGTAGGATAGAGAGTATATTGACAAGGTTTTGAGTCAATCCATGTAGGATATGTTGTTTAGGCCTTGTAGCCTTTGAGTAGGGTATCTCTGTGGGTGTTCCAGTTGTTGCATCTTTCTGGACAGATACATGCCAAAGGGGGCATTATATTCAATGATTGGTCTAATAAGGGCCAACTAAAGTGGGACAACAATATCACTAGATCTAGACACTATCCTTTGTTTATAAGCTGTGCAATACAGAAGGACTTTCTTACAGTAATAGATACATATTGGTCAAAGGTTAGGTCACTGCTCACATAAGCTTTCAAATCCCAGTCGTCTGAGTCAACTCTTAGGGACGTATTGCCAATGTGGTAGTTCCCTGGGGTAGATGACTTCCCAAAGGATACAATAATGTATTTTTTGGCATTTCATTTCACTCCATGATTTTGGCACCAGTTATTTATTTGGGACAAACCTTTCTGCAGGATGGCACGAAGTCATTTCAGGATTAAATGACTGCTCCTAGCTTACACTCATCTGCAAACTTAGTCAGCCAGAGCCCTTTGGTATTGGCTTTTACTTCAGAAAAGCAGATGCCAAACAGGAGTGGTTCCAACACAGAACCCTGGAGGACTCCACTGGTGACTGGTCTCTGTGGAGGTAACTTCCCTATTCTGATTATCTGCATCATGTGAGCCAGTTGGTAATCCAGCAGGAGTTTAGCTTTTCTACTATATCCGACTGGGGAATTGTGTCAAAAGCTTTCGCCATGTTGAGGTAAGCAGTGTGCACTGTTTTGCATTCATCCATTGCTTTGGTGACCTTTTCAAAAAAACCCACCAGGTTGAGTAAGCATGACCTGCCCTTGATGAATCCAGACTGAGACAGGTCCAGTGTTTGGAGGATTCCTATGTCCTGATTAATTCCACAATAAGCCTTTTCATGGCTTTGCATGAGAAACTTTGGGAAGTTGTGTCCTGTGGAAAACCATGAAAAAAGGCAAATGGCTGGAGAGTTTAAGACAAAAAATATTTCCTAATTTCCCCTCACTGTTGCATAAATTATTTTAGATCTGAAACACTGCATCACATGCAATGACAGAAAATTACAATTTCAACCAAGTCAGCTTTTTTAGTTTTTCAATAAAGTGAAGTCCAGTCATTTGCCGTGGATGCAGGCATGGGCTGTCCTGCAATTTTTTTAAACAAAGTCCCACAATGGGCGTCTGAAAAGGTGTAAACCTTATTGTTGTCTCACCACCACTTTGCAGCTCTCAGGCATGATTAACTTTAGAAAACTAGTTTGCTGCTCAGGGAAGAGCAGGGGTGTGTGTGTGTGTGTGTGTGTGTATACAGTCAGAATTCAGTTTAAGAAGTGTTGACACCTACTATTATTTATGTTCATGCCAATTTGGGGTATCAGCAATTTTTGTAAACTGTGCAAAGAATTGTTCTAAATTATCACTTTTCCCTGAGAGTATATACAATCCCAATAAAATAGTAATATGTTGTAGTATCTTTCTTGAGTGTGTGTCCCAAGGAGGGGCCAGATTCCAAACCATCTCAAAACCATAAAAACACTACTGCTATTTGGACCTCTTTCCTGAGGCAAGCCAACCATCCGAGCCTAGATTGGTCTTAGGACTATACAATTTATTAAACTTATTAACATGATCACACTACAGCAAATGTTTTCAAAAATCTGTCCTAGGAAAACAGTAGCATTGTTTGAAATTAACAAATGAGTCCAGTCCTCAGATTACAGAGCTGAACATATCGTTGCATCTCTCAGTACCTTTCCTTTCCTAATTGGGGTGTTGTGTGTGTCCTCCTTGTTGTTACTTGGGTAGCTCAACCCCTCCCCCCATCATTTTCAGGAAGGATAGCAAAGACTTCTTTTGCCATTCTACAAGAATTAGATTCTGTAATTTTATTAGGCAGGAGGATAGTGAAGTAGCGAGTTCAGAACTTGGAACATGTATAACATTCTGATAGGTATGCTTATCTTTACAGCAAAGATCCAACAATAAAATGATGGAATGCAAAGAAACTTTCTCTCCATCCATTCACAACTCCTTTTTCCCCATTTGCAGATAGGGTCTGGGTGTCATTTTTAACAATGATAATCTACAGCCAAGGTTTACACCACCGAGTGGCTAGTCCTGCCGCAGTAGTTCTTCCACACCACACACTCACATGCACACTCATATCTATAGCCAATTTAGTGTGTCCAATTCACCTACTTCATGACTTTGGAATGTGAGAGGAAACCCATGCAAACACAGGGAGGACATGCAGACTCCACACAGAGGGCACTCCAGCCAAGAATCAAATTAAGCATCATTTTGCTGTGAGGCAACATTGCTATCCGCTGTGCCGCCCTAATGTTGTCTCCAGCAACCTTTATTTGTTACTGAATAGCAGCACAGTCAATCTCCACAAATGTCTGAGTGGGTAGATAACATGAATGTATACTTATTCAATTCCAGAAGCTTTCCACCATATCCCTAGTTCTTAAGTTTTAGAAAATACCTACTCAGTGGATAGATAAAAGGACTGAGGTATACAGTTTATGTGGCTTCTGTGGTGGGGATGCACAGCAGCAGCAATCTTACTGTTTGTCTTTCAGGATTACTCTGACACTGGAGGAGTTTGTAAGTCCTAACATTTCCTGTTAAATAAATTGTGAGGGATTTTGGTTCTTGAATTAACTCCAGCAATCCAAGTATTCATCAATTATTCTTGCAGAGTTTGTTTTCCTGATCAACACCGGACTATCTTCTTGGGCCTCTCTGTGTGATATACACATAACAATTACTCTCTCTGATTTCCCTGCCATGGCCAATAAGGATATTGTCATACTCCATTTGTCCTTTCTTGTCCACGCGTCACAACGCAAATTGCTTGGGCACCTACTTTGAACCTACTGTACAAGTGGTGTAAGGCTAGTGATGGTCTCTGACACATATCCTTTCACCGGATTATTGATTTTTCCTCACTGATCATGTGTTTATCTCCGTAAGTATTTTATTACAACTGACATCAGGATAGTTTAACAAAGAACAGTTAAACAGATTTCAAATCAAAGGCCTTCCATACACAAGATCTAATTGAACTCTCCACTTACAAGGAAATGAGATACCTTTACAAAATAATTCTAACTTGTGTGAAATACATTTAAGTGGAATATTCCAACTTTCTGTATATGGAGACATCACAGTCTTACTGCAGTCTACTCCATTATCCAGTAATATTTATATTGCTTGCTTCACATCAAAAGTCATTATATGTATAGCATGATTGTATAACTAACCCTAAACCTTTTTTATTACCATCACTCAAAATAAACTTCCATTCCTCCTCCTGTTATTCAAATGTTTTGTTTGTATATAGTACATAAACATTAATTCATTCAAATCCCAACTTCTTTCACAAATCTTTCTTCCATTTTTTCTTCAAAAATGTTAATTTATCTTCCTCTCTGCTGATATAATGATATTTGCCTTTCCAAAAATAGGTAGATAATATCCCATGCAAATATATTAGGTTGTCTGACAAATTAGGACCAAATATCCAAGCAGCGTATTTTGCTTTGTTTATTATATTTAGTTATTTTTCAGGACTGAGTTAAGGTTAGTCATTGCCTGACTAGAGTATACTGAACAGTATATGTTTCCTTGGCTATCAAGTCATGTAAGCTTAGGACAGCAGTTATGATTCTATTAATCTGCATTGTTCCTACATATTGTAACCACAAGTCATATTATTTTGGGGTTTCCCATAGTGAATAACCCAGGAAATTTCTAATATTCAAAATAAAGCTCTAAACAAAATGAAGACAATTATTTTCTCATCTCTGCAAATGTATCTATCCAGACCTTGGGTAAATGAATCTGTTTGTAAAAGATTGCCCATTTTTGCAAGTTGTTCCTCAGCTGTTTTGACCTTCAGATCCTCATGCAATTGACTTTATATCAGAAAAAGGTAAGGCAAAATGTCCTTATAATCAGCTGCTCCATTCATTGCAACCCCAGCTTTGAATGCCTCTTTTTTTGTGTTGTATGACTATATTTACTATTCTTAGAGCACTTTTCTGTATTGGCTCAAAACTCTTGTTTATGAAGGTGATAAGTATCAGTTTACCTATGACATGCTTGTAATACTAAGTTTGTGCTACAGATCTCTGTGCCTTAAGGAGACATCTCATCCCTCTTAACTTCCATGTATCACCATCCATTCCCTTTGCCATGCCTCCTCTTAGTTCTTACCCATAATTCTGAAAGAAGGACCAAGAAAAATAGAAGTCAAAGGAAATTGGGAAAAGAGAAATCGTCAAGATATGCCCAGCTATAGTCACTGAAATTACTAGTTCAGAATGTTTCATTCATTATTTTAATTGCTTCCTACTGGGCCTACTTCCTCATTCTGGCAAGCACAGTGCATATCTTCAGTGCATACCTTCACCTCAGGAAGTAACTGCTGAGACCCCATCCTGTCTAGAGGGCACCCCATATATTAGCAGCCCCACAGAATTTCTCACCATGCTACTTTCTGGTGCCACAAACTTCACTAAAGGGAAAAAGTCAGAGTTTTACTCAAGGCTGCATCACTGCTGCAGAAATGGGTCAAGTTTAGGCCTGGTATGTATACCTCTGCTGACAGTTGGTAAGTAGTAAAATCACTAAGGACCCCAGTATTTTTGTGAGAGTGCATTTATTATGTCCTTGAAATATGATCAGTCAGTGCAAGCAGTGCTGGAATTCACCAGAGAGTCCTTTTGCTTTCTGTCCTTAACTGCTATCTACCAAAAGGAGTCCATCATTAAATGTATATTGCCGGGTTTACAAGCAACCACCCTATTTCTCAGCAGCATTCCAACAACACATGTATAATGTCAAAACTGTAAAGGTAAAGCTTTCCCTGCTTTTACACTGAGCTAAATGTACTTTTTTAGCATCACTTGTAGCTTTTGCAAAGGCAGTATTAGTTTAAATAGTGGTACTGTAGTATCTGAGCAGAGAGCACAACAAATCCTATGAAACATTTTCCAGTTTTAACACACTTTTTTGTTGTTGTTGTGTGTCCTACTTGTCAACCTCACATTTAGGGGTGCCAGTAAGGTTCCAATAAGGTATATCACTGATACATTTAGGGGTGCCAGTAAGGTATATCTCACTGATACATGTAGGGGTGCCAGTAAGGTATATCTCACTGACACATTTAGGGGTGCCAGTAAGGTATATCTCATTGATACATTTAGGGGTGCCAGTAAGGTATATCTCATTGACACATTTAGGGGTGCCAGTAAGGTATATCTCATTGACACATTTAGGGGTGCCAGTAAGATATATCTCATTGATACATTTAGGGGTGCCAGTAAGGTATATCTGACACATTTAGGGGTGCCAGTAAGGTATATCTCATTGACACATTTAGGGGTGCCAGTAAGGTATATCTCATTGATACATTTAGGGGTGCCAGTAAGGTATATCTCATGGACACATTTAGGGGTGCCAGTAATGTATATCTCATTGACACATTTAGGGGTGCCAGTAAGGTACATCTCATTGACACATTTAGGGGTGCCAGTACGGTATATCTCATTGATACATTTAGGGGTGCCATCGATTTCTTCTTGGTACAAGAAAGTGTAGTATGATTGCAAGACATGTCAGTCTGCTCCAGCTCATTTCCCTCTCCCTGCTTACACTTGGAATGTGATAGTGTGAGCAGTCCTCATCGGTCTACAGCAAGTTGTTGAAAATGAGAGCCTACAGAAAACATGCAACTTGCTTTTAAAGGCAAGCTGTTTCAAGGGGGTGGGGTCTGTCCTTCAACCACACAAAGGTTTCATACTCTACACCTCAGATGTAATAAAATCAATATTCGTTCACTACATGTGGCCAGCACCATGTAGCAGAAAGAACCCTGGCTACAGGACCTGTGATCAAACAGCAACTCAGGCATCTTGGGCACTAGCAGAGAAGGATGGGCATCCAGGGTGATGGAGGGGTTGAGAATGTGTGAGGGGCACAAAAAAGTGGTTTGATTTTCATGGTGAAGGCTGCAGAAGTGCTGCTGAGGGTAGGAAGGGTTTTCTATTGATATCAGCCCTTTGCAGAAGTGAGGATAGTTCAGCACAGACACCCATTGCATGTCCCACCCTTGAGATGTTGGCAGACTTTTGCAGGGGTTGAACTAAAATGAGAAATATCCCACTGCAGCTGTACAATGTTGTCCCAGCACACCACATTCTCCTCATTGGCTCCAATCCTAATAGGAAGAAAGTCTGCGGGGATCAGGAGAGGTAGGTAGACTCAGTAAATGATGATGGACACTCAGATCAGCTGATGGTCAGCTATGTGGAAGACAAAAAAATTGAAGCCACTGATCTTGATGTAAAGGGCAACACTTTGACAACAGTGGTCTCCAACAATGTCAGGCATCTGGCATGATACATTGTGCATTTATATGCACTGAAACCTGCATCAAGCATTAGACCCCCCTCCAAAGCTGAAGCTATATTATTGTACAAGCAATGAGGGTCACTCCTATCCTCCTCAGTACTGGGCTTTAATATTTATCCTCCTCCCCCATGTAAGCTCTTTGATGCTCATTCAGCCCTGGTTTTTATATGAGAAGATCCTTCTTGATTATAACATTAACAGAAATAACAAAGATTTTGCTACATTATTTGTATGAGACAAACTGCAGTAGAACTCAGTTTCCTAAAGTCTATTTTATGAAATTATGCAAACCAGACCTGTGGTTTGATTTCATCAATATGTGACATAGACAAAAGGACAAGCAGTTTTATTTTGGGATTGTATTACCTGTCAGTGTTATATAGACTTGTCCTGGGATAGTACAACTTCAGAGACGATATAAAGTTAAGGAACAGGGCTTCTCCCCAAGGTCCATGCTTTGTTCCCCTACACGTATGATGTGTTTATTCATTTGATGTGTGCATGTGTGTGTTTATATGCATGCGTGTATCTCTGTGTATGAGCATTTAAGATTTTATATATATATATATATATATATATATATAAAATCACACATATGAGTCTTCTGAGTTTTCTGTAAGACATCTAATTACAAAATATCTAACAGATTTATCTAATAAATATTTAATATAAAACAAACAGTCAAATCAGAGTACATAAAGCTTCATATATAGCAAATACTTCTCCAAAACCTTTTATTGTAGTGGAGCAGGTCCCTCTGCACCCCCCCCCCCCACACACACACTCTCTTACTTAAATATACTAACCCAACAGTCACAGAACTACAGAGAAAAGAGAAGACTCATCACACAATGAATCTCTGCTGGAACACAAATACTTCGAGTTAGATACAACATAACACAGCAGACATTAGCAAAGTACAAATATTGATTAACACTAATTTGCACTGCAATCCCTATGATACAAAATCATTCCAATGGTGATTTTCCGTAGCTGCACATACTTTTCTATCAAATGTGATTCAGTTTGTGAAATGTGTTTTAGAGCAATTGTGATACTTTTTTTCTAGATGAAATATGTTTAGATTAAATGCCATGTACATATATATATATATATATATATATATATATATGTGTGTGTGTGTGTGTGTTCACTACATATGACCGAAGGTCATTTGACTAAGACCAAATGACTGAAAGTTCATTTGATCGAAAACCCAGATGACCGAAAACTCATTTGACCGAAAAACACACTGGCAGGTATATGCCCTGTTCCCCATGGTAGTGTGACCCTGGAGTGAGAATATATTGTTAGGGAGGTGTAGCCCCCCACATAATTGCAGTTTATGCACTATTATATACATGTGTACCAATTAAAAATACATTAAAACATATAACATCACTAAAAACTGGTTGCAAAATGTGGGGGACTGTGCCCCCCACACACACACACACCCTAACTTTATATTCTCACTCCAGGGTCGCACTACCTGGGGAACAGGGCATATACCTGCCAGGGCTGTTTTTCAGTCAAATGAGTTTTCGGTTATCTGGGTTTTCGGTCAAATTAACTTTCGGTCATTTGGTCTCAGTCAAATGGGCTTCGGTCATATGAACTTTCGGTCATATGTAGTGAACCCATATGTATAATGTGTGTGTGTGTGCATATAACTGGAATGTGTTGCACTGCTGTATGACTTAGAACATTCAGCAGACCCAAAGAAAAACTCAGTCTGTTTCAGACTATGTCATTTTCTTTTTTAAGGATAAACATTCTAATTTACAAAAACATATTAGATAAAAACTACATGGCCAAAAAAAAAAAGAAAAAAAAATGCATGGTTTCACGTTTGTTTTTTTAAATGCATGAATATAATTATGACGTAAAAAGCTGCCAGTTCCATTTAGATGAATAATTTTCTTTCATTGTCTATTAACCACTCCCTATATCTACTCTATTACTTTTTTTTAATCTGTTTGTTGTAAAGCTTGGCACCATAAGATGATTTCAGCAAGAAACAAGATGCTCAAAGCTGTTTTAGTATTTGAAAAAGTTTTTCTAACATTATTTGTAGAAAATGAACTTGGCAACAGCACTTCTGTGTTCAAAACCAAACAACACTTGTTAATAGGCAGCACTATGCAATTTATGGCACAACTGATTGCTCTTTCAAATTAAATTTCTAACCATAAAGCTTGCATAATTTCCCTATATATTATCCTTCTTCTCTGCTTTAGCTGAGATTGTGTTTAATCTCCTGTTTGTGTACTCATTCATTTGCATCATTTAGTTGCAATCATTGCCGTAACAATATACTGTTCCCTCTGGCAGAGAATCAACATTTGCATCTAAGCAATGACAGTATTTATGCAGCCACTGAATGACCAGATTTACAGCAGCTGGAAGTAAAAGCCCAGGTTTTCCCCAGTGCCCTGTTGTAATCATATTTTCCTGGAAGTATTTTCCAAATCAGAGGTCAGGGACTACCATCTCAGGCTCTACGTAGGGCCATTTAGAAGTATTTATATGGCCTTTGCTGGTTGCTCACATCACTAATGCACCGTATGACTTAATTTATAGTATTTGTATACCAGCAGAAAAGTCATTATGAAGAGTCTTTTCCTTCTAAAATGCTTCAGGCAAGTGTCCAAGTCTCCCCTGCTACCCTGCTCCTTTAAAGAACCAAAGGCATACATAGTTCTTCAGCTGTACTGGGACCAATCTGATAGTAGCATCCTTGATTGAAGGATAAAAATTGTGCTAGGTGTTCTATCCCAGCAACAGCCTACAGACAAACTGTGAAAACTGAAAATAATATAATTATCCAAATGCAGGAGAACATCCGGAAACAAAGAGGAGATAGAAAACTGATGCAAATAATGAAGAAAATGTACATATTGTTAAAATGTGTGTTTGTATGTGTGTGTGTGTGTGTGTGTTCATTTGCATATGTAGTGGAGTACCTGTGTTTAGAGGTGCAGTTTTAGAATGTAGCCATAAATCAGAGCAGGTTGTAATGACACTCCACTTAGAATTTCCAGGTGAGCAAGGAAACATGTAACAGGGTTTTAAAAGATTCATATGTATCTTAGATTTCCACTGCCGGGCTGTATTCACCACTTATGCACCCAGATAGCTGTACTTAAGCACCAGTCAGGGTGCTTTTCATTTTCCCACAGCACACAGATGATATGTCACTTAGTACTGTTCATGATCAGAGGCCCACTGGTTTACAGGCTTGTGACACTGATGTGCACACACTTGCCTAATGCCATATTTATCCAACACAATAATAAATGCATATAGTGCCCATCACAATGCTCCTCAACATCACTATCATCAGCCAGTATGCCATACTGACCACAGTGTGTCCCATCCAAATATAAAGTGAACTGCTAGGACTGCTAGCCCAACATGTTTCTTATTCATCTAGAGTCTGAAGCCATGTGTATGTGTTGGGGGGATATGGGCTATCAAACTCTAATGCAGCCTTAGTTGACCATTAGCCCAGATTTCAACTTAGAAAACAAGCCCTGCTACCAAAGAAGGGCTCCTCCTTTCTGAACAGCACACCCCATTTTTCAAAACTGGGGCCACCAGCAGGCAGAATGGCTGGGGCCTTCTGAACCATTTCTTTGTGCTACACATGTAGCTGAACAAGCTCTGCTGCTATGGAAATGAGCATATTACCCCTTCCTTGGAGGGATAAATCATGTGTGTGATCCAGATGAACTAAGATAAGGAAAGAGCCTAGGTGTTCAAAAGGGCAGTCTGGGATAATGTAATTAAATATCTACATGGTAAGTCTGCCTGTTTATTTATATATTTATTTTGTAACTAAATGACTATGGTCATCCAGTGGAGACTTAATTCATGAAGCAGGATGGTATTTGCAGTGAGCAGAGAAATTTGACAAGGATACATAAGAAATTCAGCTGGTCTTTGTCAAACAGGTAATTACCAAGGAAAATATAATAGACATCGACTGTTAATTACATCATTCTGATGAAGGCCCTGTAGTAAAGGATGAAATCACTCATCCACCCTTTCACTTGTGGATTACAGTGAATAAAAGTGATACGTTGGTAAGCTTCAAATCACCACAAAACCCAGTTAACTCCAATGAATAAGCAGAAATATACACCACCACACTATACCAGTATGTAGACAGCTGCATAGATGCATCTGTATCTCATAGGAACAAGTGCAGGGCAAACTCCAGAAACAAACCCACATGAAAGAACCATGATCTTAACAAGCTTTATAATAAAAAGGAAAATAATTTTGACCAAAAGTAAGAAGAGTAAATCCTAGAATGTAACAACTCAGGAACTTAATAAAACCCACCAAAGCCAGGACTGAGGCTAAAATAATTATCCAAGTCAAAGACAATTTCAAGGCATATTTTAGATATATTCAAAGTCTCAAAAGCATAATGCAGCAATATTCTGAGCTCATTATGAATAATGTTACCTACATTGTGGCTGAAGCTGTAACTAACCTACTGGCCAATAAATTTTGCTCTAACTTTACTCCTCTCTCCCCTCTGTCTGTTCTTCAAGATATATCTGAGACTGGTTCACCTGGATCTACCACACAAGACCAAGTCATTAAAGTGCTGTCAAAATCTAACAATACTGCATCAATGGGTCTTGACAAAATCCCTGGATGCATCTGAAGCATGATTTAGCCACACCCCCAGCAACACGGTTTAATTTCCGCTTCCATATAGATTTTGTATCAAGTGAATGGAGAACAGCTACAGTCATTCCCCTACATAATGGAGGACCTTCCCCAGACCTGGGCCTACTGACGAACCTTACTAAAGGGATACAAGGCATAAACAATATGTCTTACATGGACTGACTCAAAACCTTGTCATTATACTTGGCATCCTATAGACTGCTAAGACGTGACCTCTGTTTGGCACATAAGGCATCTTCTAACCCATTATTGACAGATTTACCAAAAATCAGAAAGTCAAATGACATCAGAAATACTTGGTCTAGGGATTTAAACCTATTATGCAACATCAACATAATGGTTTGCAGGGACAGGTGAATCTCTCAGAGAAGACCACTGCTTATGGAACAGACTCCCCATCCACATAAAACACAGTTTATCCCTGTCCATTTTCAATGCAAGTTAGATCTATGGAAAGGAATTACCCCTGGACTTCCCCCGTACTACTAATAAACAGATACAGCTTCTAAAAACTTCAACCCATCCATGGGTCCCCTTCAAATTATCTGTGGTATAATTCCAGTAAATTTATAATTATCAACCATGGGATGTGTAAGGCCAATCTATATCGAAATGGGATAGGTTATTTTGAGCACAAAAAGGGAAAAGTACAGTTTTGTACCTACCATAAATGTAGATGTTCGAAGATCCACATTGCTGCAGTCCTAACACTTGGGTAGTCCGCTGTCCCAGTCGGCCCGAATACCAAAGTATAAGGCTGACGTCAGTCAAGGCGCATTAGTCTGACGTCAGGACGTCAGGGTACAAATGCGCATGACCGACGTCATATCCTCAGTCTTTTCTTGCCCCAGATGTCAGAAGACCCTAAAAAGATAAGGCCAAAACCAAAAAACACCAAACACTCCTGTACCAAATATATGTACAATATATACAAATTTACAGAAGTACAACCCCACTCACACAACCACCCCTAAACACAGAGGGGAAGGAGGGAGGGTAAATTGGACTGCAGCAATGTGGATCTTCGAACATCTACATTTATGGTAGGTACAAAACTGTACTATGTTCTTCATCCCACATTGCTGCAGTCCTAACACTTGGGTAGAATCCCAAAGCAGAGGTAAGGGAGGCTGGCAAATCATAAAGAAGCTGGAGCTGTCAACATGCCCTGCAAAATAGCCGTGGCAAAACCAGCCCCAGATTTAGAATAGAGGGGCAGGTGGTAATGCTTAGAGAAAGTATGCACTGAACTCCAGGTAGCTGCCTCCAAAATATCCTTAGTTGCCACCCCCCTTAGAAATGCTGTTGAAGTGGCAGTAGCCCTAGTGGAATGAGGCCTAATCCCAGCTGGAACCTCCTTGCCATGATGGGAATAACAAAATGCAATGCAAAACCCAATCCACTTAGAAATAGTTTGTTTTGAAACAGGCTTGCCCTGAGAACTCAAAGCAAAAGAAACAAACAACTGCTGAGACTGCTTAAAATCCTTAGTCCTGCTTAAATAATAACGCAACTGCCTGTGTACATCTAAAGTGTGCAAAATCTTTTCCCCCTTATTTTGGGGATCTGCATAAAAAGTAGGCAAATGAATAGTTTGGTTTAAAGCCACACTAGAGACCACCTTAGGCATAAAGGAAGGATTAGTACGTAATGATACCCTATCCTTATGGAAAATCAAAAAAGGCTCAACCGCCATAAGGGCCTGCAATTCAGAAACCCTTCTTGCAGAAGTAATGGCCAACAAAAAAGCAGTCTTCCATGACAAGTATTTCAATTCAGCAGTAGCCGCAGGCTCAAAAGGTTGTAGAGTAAGTTTCTCCAACACAAAATTGAGGTCCCAAGCAGGAGTAGGAGCTCTACGTGGGGGTCTTATATTCTTTGCCCCTCTAAGAAATTGCTTGAACAAAGGATGAGAAAACAATGGTGGGTCACAATCATAGTGAGCTGAAATCGCTGCAGCATGAATCTTAATGGAAGAGAAAGACAAACCTTTGTCCAATAACTCAGTAAGATATTGAAGAGCCACACTCAAATTAGGCTCAGAAACCTCCAAATCCTTTGCTGCACTCCAAAATAAAAATCTCTTCCATTTTTCTGCGTACACTTTCCTTGTACTAGGTCTTCTGGCTTCCATAATCACATTCAAAACTTGTTGAGGAAGCTGAGACCTGCTGTGTTTCAAAACATAATATGCCAGGCTGTTAGATGAAGAGAGTGAATCTTGACATTGAGTAGATGACCGTCCCTCTGAGACAATAGGTGTGGAATCAAAGGTAAAGGCCATGGAGGCTTCCTTACCAGACTCCTCAGTAATGGGTACCAGTGTTGCCGAGGCCAATCTGGAGCTATTAAAATCATCCTTGGCTTGTCTTGTCTGATCTTTAGGAGTACCTTTGGGAGGAGAGGCAGAGGTGGAAAGGCATACACATGAAGATTTTTCCAACTGAAAGAAAGAGCATCCACTTTCCAAGCTGTGTGATGAAACCTTTTCGTGCAAAACTTTGGCAGCTGGTGGTTTAGTGGAGAAGCGAACAGATCTATGTCTGGAGTTCCCCATGACACTGTCAAATTCCGAAATACATGAAGATCCAGTTTCCACTCGTGGGGATCCATGATTTGCCTGCTTAACACATCTGCTAAGGAGTTCTGTGCTCCCGGCAGAAACCTTGCCTGAAGATTTAGTTGCAAGCTGAGCGCAGTCTCCCACAAAATCATTGCTTGCCTGCATAGAGGATAAGAATGAGTTCCCCCTTGTTTGTTGATGTACCACATGACAGTTGTGTTGTCTGTTAGAATCAACACCTGCCCTGGAAGAAGTAACTCCTTGAAAGCCATTAATGCAAACTGGACTGCTAACATCTCCTTCATGTTGATATGTAGATGCTGTAGTCTGGCAGGCCACTTGTCTTGTATCCACTTTCCATTCAGATGAGCTCCCAAGCTATGTCTGAGGCATCTGTCGTTAGAATTTGACTCGCCTCTGGCCGGGTCACAGAGAGTCCCTTGTTTAGGTGACATTCCTGAGCCCACCACAAAAATTCCCTTTGAATGCAAGGTATTATTTGAATGACAGTGTCCAAATCCTGGCAGTGCTGTGTCCATACATTTTGAGATACCATTGCAGCTTCCTCATATGCAGTTTGGCATTGGGAAGCACCAGAATACAAGATGCCATGAACCCTAAGGCTTGAAGGACTGTCCTTGCAGTCAGCCCGGACTGAAGAGATAGTTGATGGAAGTAAAGAGACAGATTCTTTTGTTTGTCCGGGGTTAAAAAGGCCATCTGGGCTGCTGTATTCAGTCTCACACCCAGAAAGCACATGTCTTGAGAGGGTACTAGACTGGACTTTATTTCATTCACAGAATACCCCAGGCATCTTAGCACTGCTATCACATATTCCAAATGTTGAAAAAGGTCTTCCTTTTCTTGAGCCAGAATCAGGCAGTCGTCCAAGTAAGGATAGATTTGTATGCCTTTTAGCCTGAAGTAAGCTATCACTGGAGCCAGAACTTTTGTGAATACTCTGGGCGCAGTAGATAAGCCAAAGGGCAATGCAGAGAACTGATAATGAGAATTCCCAGCTCGAAAGCAGATACTTCCTGCAACTTAGTCTGATAGGCACATGAAGGTAAGCCTCCTTGAGATCTAAAGTTACCATCCAGTGATCTTTTCCCAGCAGAGGTAAAAGCTGTTGTAACGTCAACATTTTGAACTTGGGAATGTCCAGATAAGTGTTGAGGATAGATAAATCCAAAATTGGTCTCCACGTGTTCCCCTTTTTTGGTACTAGGAACAGGCGAGAATAAAATCCTAGGCCCCTTTCTGGCACAGGAACCGGCTGAATGGCCCCTATTTGGAGCAACAGAGAAATTTGCTTGTAAGCCTCTTTTCTTTGTAGAGGCGGAATGTCTGGCATGCCTTTGAAAGGAGGCAAGGTATGGAAATAAAACCTGTAACCATGGTGAATGATATCTAATACCCATCTGTCCTGGGTAATTAAACTCCAATTTTCTTTGAAAAGTGCCAGCCTTCCTCCCAAAGGTGCTGCCAGACGAGAAGGCTCTGGCAGCTGAAAAGGCAGGTCATTGGGTCTGTTTACGAAAGGACTGACCCCTGCCCTCACCAGAAGACTGAGCAGGTGAACTTCCTGTTCTAGGCCTAAAAGAACCTTGAGCTCTGCCCCTACCACGTCTAGACCTACCCCTAGAATGGGAATCATAAGAAGGATATGTCCACCCCTTAGTAGGCCAATTTCTACTAAACTTCGGAGGCTGAACCTGCAAAAAATCCTTAACAGTCTGCATAGACTTAGCCTTGTCCTCCATTTTCTTTAAAACTGCTTCCACAGGCGAACCAAACAACACATCAGATTGTAACGGGGCATCCAAAATCCTTGTCTTAACATGCTCAGCCAAATTCTGATCCCTCAGCCAGGCGTGCCTGCGAAGAACAGAACCAGTGGCAGCCACCCTCGAAGAGGCCTGTACAGCATCAAAACCACATTGCAAAGAATGCTTACCCACCTGTTCAGAAACATGAACTAAATCCTGCAACTCTTTACACTCAATACCTTCCGCCAGAGCATCCACCTTAGACTTCAATTGTGAAAGGAGATAATTTTGGTATTTTAACATGTGGAACTGGCAATTCAAAGCCCTCATGGCTAAAGTGGAAGAAGTATACACCTTCTTTCCCCATCTATCCAAAGCCCTTGCCTCTTTATCAGGAGGAACAGGATTTTTAACAACAGAAGCCTTAACACTTTTAGGCCCCTGAGAAACAGTTTCTGGGTCTGCCCTAGGACTCTTAAAAAGATACTTATGAGCTTCAGGCACCCTATAATACCTATCCGGTTTAACTGGGGCAGGAGGCAAAGAATCAGGGTTCAGGGAAGCCTCTGCAAAAACATCTTCCACCACATCCAGAACAGGAGGTATAGCCAAAGGCCTATGCTGGGGTAAAACAAAATTCCCTAAGCCTTTTCCTGGAATCAGAGAAATCTTGACCTTCCCATTTAAAATGCTCCCTCATGGAATGAAGAGTCTCTGAAAGAAAAATCCTCAGGAGGAGAAGCCGAAGGAGTAGAATCATCTACATCAGAATCAGAATAAGGAGGATACTCCTGTAAGTCTTCAGCCGAAGACTCAGAAGCCTCCAAACATTGCTCAAAACTCTCAAGCTCAGGTTCCACCCTAGGCCTCTTATCAGGAGGGGGCATAGAACCTCTAATCATAGTAATCAAATCTTCTGCCATTTTAAGCATATGTTTCTTAGGCAGAGACCCTGAAGAACTAGGAGAAACACCCACAGAAGTTAAACCTGGCCTGCCTCTCGAAGAAGCCTTGGGAACAGAAGGGGAGGGCCTAACCACCTTAGGAAGGGAGGGGAGAACAGCTACCTGAGAAGCCCCCTCAGCCTGGCCTACCTCCTGAGAGGACACATCTTGTAACAGTAAAGTCTCTCCCTGAGACTCCAAAGAAACTTCTGGCAGAACCTCCGGCTCCACCGAGCCCTCTAAAGAACCGACGTCCGGGACAATCGGTTCTTCCAACCTAGGCTTTGCTGCTTTGTCCTTGCGCTTTTTAGATGAAGCGGGCGTCGGAGCATCCGACGGCATTTTATAATTACAACGCTTCCCAAAAACTAACCTGGCACAGTCTAATCTTCTCTTTATAGTGCGTTTGTTAAATCTAGCACAAGAGCGACATCCAACAACGTCGTGCTCAGGCCCTAAGCAAGGTATACACAAGGTATGGTAATCCCTATGAGGTATCTGTTTCCCACAAGAAATACAGTTATTCACTTTTTCTGACATCCGGTTAAATACTGAGGCAAGAAAAAACCAAAATATTCCCCAATGGGGTACTTAGCCAACTTTGATTCGGTCTGAAACTCCGACTTCAGAAAATTTCAGAACGCCAACCTGCACTCGCAATATTGCTTCTGCATCGGACCATGCGGCAAAAAAGACTGAGGATATGACGTCGGTCATGCGCATTTGTACCCTGACGTCCTGACGGCAGACTAATGCGCCTTGACCGACGTCAGCCTTATACTTTGGTATTCGGGCCGACTGGGACAGCGGACTACCCAAGTGTTAGGACTGCAGCAATGTGGGATGAAGAACATCTAGCTAAACTTAAAATGTCCCACAAGGGCAGCTAGCCTAGTACTTATCTATGAACCTAGCAAAAGATTGTCGACTCCATTTCAGTGTGCTTCATTTTGTCATATCCTCCATCTAATCAGAACACACACACCTACACAAGATTATAATCAGACCTCTGATCATAACCAAGTTTTTATATATATCCAAGAAAGGGATATCAAATAAAGCCCCGACTATGTTGCAGGCAACCTGAGTTTAAATAGTGCACTCGCACACTAATCCAAAGGGAATTCAACATTAACAGGCACACTACTCTTAGCAGGGGACCAAAAAGTAGAGCTCAAAGTAGCTGTCACAGTGGAATGGAGTGCTCTGCCTGAGAAGAGTATAGACCACTCCACAGGGCCATTAAGCTGACCCACTGCCTACAATATAACTCAGCAGATGAGCTGACTGGGATTACCAGGCAGGAACTAATGGGTCATATGGCTGCCTTACCTAGCCAGGGAATGCTCTGCTCCACTTACCTCAGAACAAATGGACCAATTGGCGGCAGGTAGAGCAAATATTAGGTATGGACCTGTAGGAAACATTAAAAGAAAAAAAACTGATGTCAATAAATCTACCAAGAGATTTGTTGCACTCCACCTTCAAGCTGAATTACAGTGTTACATTTGGGAGAACCTAAGCATTAACATCTGCTGTAAAACTGTCCATTTATTACTTGCATTAAGTGGCCATTTCAAGAACATAGAAGTACTTTGTTATGCCTAGAGGCAGTACTATAATTCCTTGCAGTATGTGTGGCATGTTTATCAATTACAGAAATATGTAAAAAAAGAGAGTATTAACTGTAGTGCTTCCACACATTTATTTGCATCACATGGAACTTTAGCTGCAGCAATCTAGAATGAGACAGAGGAAAAATAAATAGTAAGAACAGTTATTACCTCAGAGACAGCACTGCAGAGACTAGTTAGAAGTGTATCTATGATCCTGTAACAGTTTTTAAAGCTATTAAACACTTTGTGCTGCCACACATTTTGTGTGCAGTAGTGTGACCTGTATTACCACTTTTAAAGCTGTTTCAACTTCCAGGTTAGGGCCAGTGGCAGGTTAAGATTAGCACACGATTAATGATGGGAAGGGGGCCTCATCCACCTGTACAACATTGCCCATGTATGCTAAACCTAACCTCTAACTTCCTTTAATAAGAATATGAAAAAAATTCAGAATTCAAGCTAAGGGTAGTGCCAAATGCTTAACCCTAACCCCATACATTACCTTAATAAAAATCCCTTTCCATAAAAGTACTACACAAGTCACTCACAGAAACCTGCTGCACATACACCACCACACTCACAAAATGCTAAAAACTGTCACCTTATTTAGAACTTACTCTTGCTCTGCCCTTAAAACATTCACACATACCCACCCCAAAACTTTTACTCATACACCACTAACTCTATCCCATTCCCATCTGTAACCCAAACACTCAAGCAAATGCAGTCCCACTACTAAAGCCAAAACATTTGGTATATCAAAACATAATTTCTTAATATCTAGCATGTCCCTCAATTTGATGTTGAAAAGCTCCTGCAACTGACAAGCAGGGATTTGGAAAAAAAAAAAAAAAAAGACTACAATAAACCATCTTTCACACACACACACACACACACACACACACACACACACACACACACACACACACACACACACACAAGTTTAGTATTTGAATTCTTGTTTTCCAGTCTGTTTATCTCAACACAGTAAATAATGTTTTGCATTTTGTTTTCAAGAACTTGGTTACTGGTTGAAATAAATTCAAATTAAAAGTCATATAGCATTTTAAGCATATGAATACATTTTTTTTTACTTTCTGTCTTTGGTTTTGTGCAGTCAACTGTCCTGTGTCTTGGTTTCAGTGCATAATAGTTTTCTGAAAATAATCGAGATCAAGAACTCCAGCAGCAGAAAGTATGGATTTCTGGTAGGAGAACAGTGCTGCTTTCATATAGCTTTTCTAGATAATTTGTTTATAGTCAACTCAGTTCTGAAAGTTTTTATTTTACCTTTTATTTAATATTTTTCACGGTCTGGTAAACTGCAGGATCACTTTGCATGGGCTACAGAAAACAATGTATTGTGTTAAAACATTCAGATTTCTGTATGTTACAGATATATTGCTGATTGGATTCAGCACATTTTGGCAATATTTTATTTCAATTAACTTCCTTTAATAAGAATATGAAAAAAATTCAGAATTCAAGCTAAGGGTAGTGCCAAATGCTTGCAAAACAGGCCATTTTTCACCACTACAGCGTGTGCGTACTTGCCTAAGTAACACAAACAGCTGACCTGACTGCTAATTCGGACAAACAACATATTGCTGATGTCACAGCCAGGCATGACTAGACAAAATGGGTAGCAGACAAGGCATCCAGTGTGTATGAATTTGTGAGCTGGCACTTCCAGCATTCATGTATTCCTTTTCCTTACTCACTTAATCCTGTTCAGGTTTATAAAGGAGCCAGAGCCAATTTCAGCAAGCAACTGGTAAAAGACAGAGAATCAGAGCTTCATAGAATACCAGTCAATCACAGAACATGCACACAAATGCAAACGCAGACACACACACACACACACACACACACACACACGAAGCAACTGATGCAAGCCAGAGAATCACAGCTACATAAAACACCAATCAATCACAGAAAACACACGCATGCACACATACTCACCAAGCAACTGGTAAAAGACAGAGAATCAGAGCTTCATAGAATACCAGTCAATCACAGACCATGCACACAAATGCAAACGCAGACACACACACACACACACGAAGCAACTGATGTAAGACAGAGAATCACAGCTACATAAAACACCAATCAATCACAGAAAACACACGCATGCACACATACTCACCAAGCAACTGGTAAAAGACAGAATCAGAGCTGCACAGAACACCAATCAATCATAGAACACACACGCAGATGCAAGCACACAGACATGCAGACAGACAGACACACACACTCACCAAGCAGCTGGTATAAGACAAGAGAACCACACCTGCATGGAATACCAGTCAATCACAGAACATAAACATACACACTCACCAAGCAGCTGGTATAAGACAAGAGAACCACACCTGCATGGAATACCAGTCAGTCACAGAACATAAACATACACACTCACCAAGCAGCTGGTATAAGACAAGAGAACCACACCTGCATGGAATACCAGTCAATCACAGAACATAAACATACACACTCACCAAGCAGCTGGTATAAGACAAGAGAACCACACCTGCATGGAATACCAGTCAATCACAGAACATAAACATACACACTCACCAAGCAGCTGGTATAAGACAAGAGAACCACACCTGCATGGAATACCAGTCAATCACAGAACATAAACATACACACTCACCAAGCAGCTGGTATAAGACAAGAGAACCACACCTGCATGGAATACCAGTCAATCACAGAACATAAACATACACACTCACCAAGCAACTGGTGAAAGGCAGAGAATCACAGCTGCATAGAACATGCACAAAAATGCAAACAAAGACACAGACATGCACACACACACAAACCACAGCTGCACAGAGCACCAATCAATCATGGAACACAAACACAAACACACAGACATGCAGGCACGTACACACAAATCACAGCTGCATAGAACATATGTCTGCCTGTATGTGTGCTCATGTACCACATGTCTGCCTGTATGTGTGCTCGTGTACCACATGTTTGCCTGTATGTGTGCATGTGTACCATATGTCTGCCAGTATTTTGGGTTGTGCCTTGACCTTTTCCTCCAGTGCTGGTACAGCTGCACAGAACACCAATCAATCACGGAACACACACGCAAACGCAAACACACAGGCATGCAGGCATGTACACACAAATCACAGCTGCATAGAACACATGCAAATGCAAACACACATGCACGTACTCACCAAGCAACTAGTATAAGATAGAGAATCGTACCTCTCAACTGTACAGATTTTATACTCATGTTTTTGGTCTATTCCTCATAAAATTTGTGATTTTCTGGCAAATCAGTGGGATGATGTGAGGACTGAAGTCACTAAATAGGGACATACATTTGAGTTTCAGACTTCAAAACCTTCAGAAAATGTATATCAACACAAACCCTGTTACTCTAGCAACTTTCTAAGTTTATAAGTATTTTAAAATATTTATAAATCTGTCCCTATTTTTGGGTATTTGTACCACCCATTTTGCCAGGCTTTGTCCAGATTTCTTGGACTAAGAGGTTGAGAGGTATGCATAGAATCACACCTGCACAAAAAACCTGTCAATCAGAGAACATGTACACACACACACACACACACACACACACACACACACACACACACACACACACACACACACACACACACACACACACACTTACCAACTGCTTACACATGTACAATCATCAATTCCCTAACAACAAGTCTTTTGCATGTGGGAGGTAATTGATGTACCCAGAAAAAAATCCATGCAGACACAGAGGGCATGTGGAGTCTGCACAAAAGATACCCCACCCCAGGAATCATATCCAAGAACAACAGCTATGGGATATCAATGCTAACTGCTTGACTACTTTACTGCAGGTTAGGCATTTCTGACTCTGTTTCTAAATAAAGTTGCCTGTACAATAATATATCACAACCTGCATTTGAAGTACAATAGTTAACTTTACTTGCTTATAGAACTAAAATACTGGCTGACATTTGAACTCATAATTCTGAGTGTCTCAGTCCCCCCCCACCCCCCAAGAGATGATCAGGCAATACCAAAAGGAAAAACTGTCACAACAATGTTACTTCTGTCCTTCCCACTGCCATGGAGGAATGTGTGCTACAAAGCTTTTACTAACAGAAAGCAATGAAACCTGTGGCTTAATTACATTCATTCACAGAGATTTAACAAGGCATTTGCATTATGTTCTAGATTTTTTTTTTGTAAATAGTTTGTTACCCTAACAGTGCAATTACTCATTAAACATATTTAAAATAATTCTGATTTGCCAGTGGCATGCATCTGACAAAATATATAAAACAAGTTCTGACGCTGTATAGTTCAAATGCAAATAGTTCTATTTATTTATTTATTTATTTATCCTTTGTTAACCAGTTTAGTCGCACTAAGCTAATGAGCCATTTTCAGGGGATACCCAAAGCAACATTTATACTACTGGAGGGAAATCTGGCCAAGACATCTGGGAAGTTCATCTATTCTTTTTGATAAGTGCCATGGGAGCTTTCACATACTCCTGAGATATGCCCGACTCAAGTATATGGGACCTCAGTTTGTCTCATCTGAAGCTCTAACTATAAGGTAGGCAGAAAGTGTGTGATGATGAGATGGAGGTAAATCACACTGAAAATTAAGAGAAAGTATGTCAAATGGATCTCCCCAGCTTTTATGGAAGGCTATGTTCCTCTAGTGACAGGGATAAATTCTACAAAAGGGTAGAAAGTAGCCCTTCCAAAAGGGTTTAAAATGAAAGAGTGCAAAACAGAGAGAGAGAGCCAAAGAATACAACTTGATCTTTAGTGGCAGAAGGTGCAATATACTACAACTAGGAGCACAGCATTTCAAAAGAGTACTGCAATGGACTGATAGAGGACATAGAAATACACCCAAGTCATCATTTTTTTCAATGATACCTGTAATCAGAGAACATGTATCACCATTTCTTCAAATATATGCTCTTTTTTGATTGTTCCAATGGTAATTTGGTAATTAATTGATGTAATCACTGAACTATTCAGCTTTGACTTTTTGTGTACTTGTAATATAGAAGGTGTCAGGTGGGAAATGTATATTTTCACTTTTTTCTGTTACACTTGAGAAGTACACATTTTATTTTGGGAATATATATTATGGTTTTATGAGGAAGTGGCAAGTTTTGTTTTCTTTTCCATACTGTTTATTAACATATGGGTGACACTTACCATTTTCTGCTGTGACTTTAGTCACTGCCATGGGGAAAATGGACCTCAGAGTTGAGCACAATGCTTAAAGGTTTCTGGAGGCACATTCCATTTTATAGAAGTGGAAAGAAGAAAGACTTTTATAACTGAAATGGTGTTGGGGAATGCAATGCATAAGGTGGGATTTGTTCTCAGAACAACCAGAATACTGTGCCACTTGCTCTATCCATGGTCTCCAAATTATCTGCAGGCAGGCCTATCACAGACCATACAACACTGTTAACTACAAAACATATTAAATATGGGAGTAATCACTAACTATAAACAAAAAGAGGTGTGGTACTTTAAACAAAAGATGGAAGTATTTTAAAATTCAGTTCAAAATCTAGACAGGTAGTACATCTTGGGGGGAAATGAACCCCTTAAGTGTTGAAAAACTGGAGCTAGAGTTAGCTGTGAAGAGTAAAGGGAGTTAGGATTTTAAAACAGCAATCTCTTAAACAAGTAAGAAAATATATAGCAAGACAAAGTGTATGGAAATTTATTGAGCAAGACCTAAAAAAACTGCCAGAAATAGGAAATATTCCCCTGTAGAGATTTTTTATGAGGTCCCACTTGAATCACGTGTCCAGTTGTACAGATTTATCTCAGATAAGGTGGGAAGTAATCCAGACCAGTCTAAAGTGTGTCACATGGCTAGCTTATAGTCAAGATATTTCTCTGTGTTCTGCCACAGTGAAGAAGCAGGTTTAAAATTAGTGAATGGTGAAGAAGGTAAAAAGGATCTTGTACCCTTTGATAGTTATTTATAAAGACAGTTAAAGTAATAATATATCTTCCTGCTTTAGATGATAAAAGCACATAGCAGTTACATGGTTGGAAAGATTTAGAGGCTGCCATGGCTGGCTGCAGAATTGCACTTACATCATTTTTGTCACCATGCTGCACTTTGGGGCTATGAAGAAAAAAGGAGAGAGTAAGATACATTGAGGCATTAATACACTGTACACCTTGCTATGAGCTAAGCAAGCACATCTGCAAGTGTAGCCTAGAAGATGTGCCCAGCCTTTTCTGGGGGGATAGAACTCTACAACCTTGTGTATGAAGACCAGCTGAGAATGGTAGTAAAATAATCATGATGTAAAGTACTTCTATACCAGCACTGGAGGAACAGGTCAAGGCACAACCCAAAATACAGGCAGACATATGGTACACATGCACACATACAGGCAGACATGTGGCATACAAGCACACATACAGGCAGGCATGTGGTACATGAGCACACATACAGGCAGATGTGGTACACAAGCACACATACAGGCAGACGTGGTACACAAGCACACATACAGGCAGACATATGGTACACAATTCCACAAACTTACCTTTACAGGGAATTAACAGGCAAAGTCTTGAACTATTATGTACTCTATATGCAAAGTCATTCTAATACTACCCTCCCCAGCAAAAGGGCAAACCCCCTCCCCACCAAAAGGGCAAATATCTATCCCAGCAGAGTGCTGCCCCCTGACATCTCAGATGCTTAGGTAAGAGCCGCCCTCTCCAAAGCAAAAAACACAGCATCAATGGGACCAGACGGTGTCCCGGGCTGCGTCCTACATGAACTCCAAGAAGAGCTAAACCCAAACATAAAACTACTGTTCAATCTCAGCCTTACTACAGGATATGTACCCAAAGAGTGGCGTACAGCAACAGTGGTCCCTCTCCACAAAGGTGGTGCCTCAACAGACCCTGGAAACTATCGCCCCATAAGCCTGACTGGCTTGGTCTGCAAAGCTATGAAAAGGATCATCATGGACCTCATAAATAAAGATATTGGGGACCTACAGACACTGGATTCTACCCAGTTTGGCTTTGTTAAGGGCAGATCCTGCCTCTTAAACCTGGTCGACTTCTTTGAAACAGTCACCAAGGCCATTGATGAAGGGAAGGTGGTCCACACAGCCTACCTGGACCTTGCAAAAGCCTTCGATACAATACCCCACTCGGGCATTATAGATAAGCTCACCAGCTTAAATATAAACCCCTATGTCACTAGATGGGTTGCAAACTGGCTCAAGGACAGAACCCACATGGTTAGAATTGCTGGAGCCATGTCAGACTCCAAACCAGTTACAAGTGGCATCCCACAAGGCTCAGTCCTGGGACCTCTCTTGTTCGGTATATATTTCTCGAAGGTACAGGCCAATACAGAAGGACTGTGGCTGACCAAGTTCGCAGATGACTGCAAACTGGGCACCATAATCGACTCTCCAGCCGACACAAGCATCCTCCAAAAAGGCCTCATAAAAACAGACAACTGGTGCCAGAGCCATGGGCTCAAGCTAAACGCCAAAAAGTGTATAGTCATCCCCTTTGGCAAAAACAAAGTGCCCACAAATTACCACAAAGGTGGTAATCCATTAAGTACAGAAGAAGTAATTAGGGACCTGGGGACCCAAGTTGATAGCAATCTCTCATTTGACAACCACGTGGCCAAAGTGGTTAGAAAAACATTTTATATAGCCCACCTAATCATGAAGGGATTCACATCTAGATTAGGGGAGGTCATCATGCCTCTTTACTCATCCCTCATCAGGCCCATAATCGAGTACAATGCCCCTTTTGGGATGTACCTTACCAAACACCTGCAGCAACTGGAAAGACCCCAAAAGTACCTCACCAAGAGGATCAAAGGGCTCAAACAGATACCATATGCTGCCCAGTTAAAGAAACTCCAGCTCTACTCAGTGGCATACCGCCTGCTCAGAGGCGACCTGTGCCTGACGTATAAAGCCATGTCCAACCTGGAATTAAGGGACATGCTGCACCTCAAAAAATCCAAATCCCATCGAGCTACACGCTCGAGAGACTTGAACCTCAGCACTGAAATAAATAGGACATGCTGGAAGGACAGATTCATAACCCAGAGGCTCCCTTCACTCTGAAATAAAATCCCAGTCCAGGTTAGGCAGAGTCCCTCATTGACTCTCTTCAAGAGGAATCTTGATGAGTGGATGGGAGATCATAGGTTTACCCCGGGTATCACTTTTGTGTCACTGTTAGACAGAGGCACAGTATACTAACCTCGAAAAAGGGCATAGCAAAATTAATTTAAAATGGGTGGCGAAAGCCAAACATACTCTGGCTAGGCTTATAAATGCCCTAGGGCAAATAGCCTAGTATGAACCTATGAACCTAATTAGAACTAACTAAAAGGTCATTTATTGTAACAAAAGAAAGTGTTTGGGATGAGAAGGGTAGAAAATCTGAGATGGTGAGTACAAACACAATCAGGGGATTAAAGATGCCACACAACAGAATTAAACACTCCATGGCTACTTTGAGGGGGATTCATTCAAACAGAAAAAAGCATGAAAGGATGGGGTAGCATTCTTTAGAAAGTTAGGATTTCAATATTAGTGGAGAAGGAGTATTCTGGATGTGATGCAAAAGGTTACTGGCATGCTGTGTTATAGTTATAGAAGGAGACTGCTAGAGTTTGAATTAAGTCAGATGGTGTTTGCATCGAGACTACCAAACAATTTCAGCAAGAAACTGCACACTATTGCAAGAGAGTTATCACTTGACTTTTCTAGCACTAAATTACCTAAATACTCATTTATTTACATTGGTTTTAGAATTTGTGATTTGGCATATTCTTACTATGTTTTTGTTTAAGTCAAGCCAGGTACGATTTCCTTTTCTAGGGATAAGCCATGACTGCCTGTTCGAATAACTTTCTGTGAGTCACAAGGTTTGCATCTGTGAAACTCAAACCCCAGGACTATTAATTCTATAGGCTTAAAGCTTTGAGCTAAACTACCAAATAGATGTTGATGATTCACTTACTCTGCAAAGTTTCTCTCCATTACTGTTGTCATTATTTGCATGCTTCTTGCCATAGCTCTCAACCTTCCATGTCCAAAATGAGGAACACTAGACCTCATAATGTGGAACAAATGGGCAAAATGTGGAACACATATGAATGGCTTACTAACAACTTCAACTAGGAAGGTCATACGATGGTTAAACTGTGCTGGTTTTACTTATAAAGATCTTTTTAAGAATTAATATGATTCATTTCTATTTACAATGGATTTCACTTAAAAGAAATCCTAGCACTGAATGTGTGACAAGAGTCTTATGATTCACTTCTATTTACAATGGATTTCACTTAAAAAAATCCGAACACTGAATGTGTGACAGAGTCTTTCAATGTGGAACTTTGAGGAACTTCGAGGAACATGAACTTTTTAAGACCCCAAATGAGGTACATTCCTCATAATGAGGTACACGTGAGAGGTATGCTTCTTGCATTAAGTACATTTATCTTGTATACCTTTGAGTTGTGGCTGAAGATTAACTTTAGGGTGGTTCACTTATTGTGTTACTAAAACAAATCAGATGAGATGAACACTGCCAAAAAGTAAATACACATGATAAAAGACAACAGTAAAAAGCAAGTGAAATAATAGAATATTTGAAAGCTGGTGACATAGTGGACACAAGGCAGCATGATTCATAACAGAAAGTTGTTGTTGTCTTTCGGCTTTTCCCGGTTAGGGGTCACCACAGCGGAACTCCGGTCCGCTAATGATTGGCAGTAGATTTTCACAAACGCCGAGGTGCCAGCTCAACGTTCAACTTTCAATGAAGGCACTCCCATTTACGCATGTCTTTCAAACGCCCACCCAACCGCGGGGAGGACATGCAGACTCCACACAGAAAGCACTCCCTGCACTCCAGCCGAGAATCGAACGGGAGAACCTCTTGCTGTGAGGCAACAATGCTACCGCTGATTCATAACAGAAGGTAATGCAAAATAAATTACAGTTCTTCACCTGGGTTATTATGGTGTTGAATTAAAAGGTAAAGTAGATGTGACCCAATTGTGGTTTATCAACCTTTGCACAATATTTATAAGTGATCATACAGAAGTCCTGCAAGGAAATTTTTGCTTTTTTGCCAATGATAAAGCTATGCAACATGAGTGTATATAAAGGATGAGAAGAAACTTGAGAGTACTGGATGACTGGATTAAAACTCTGCAGCTTAAGAAACACAACAGAATAAATCTAGGAAGCAAAAATACCTTATAAATAGATAGCAAGGCCTCATCTTAACTGCTCTGTACAGTTCAGAAGACCTTATGTTTTTGAGATCCAACCCCTATAATTTACAAAGAATCCATTTTTCACAAAAAACACCCAGTGCTATAATGTCTAGCTTCATCAGGGACTTTGTTACATTATGCTACATACATTACACTGTGTACATTGTGCTATACACACAACTAGTTTACCTTTGTGGCATGATGCAAGTCTCAGCTAAGCGTTCCAGCTGTCTTATCTGAGTAGGACCTGGAGTAAGACCCTTTCAGCATGGAGCTGTATGAGCAGTGCATGAACCCCTTTTCAATCCTATGTGCCTTGTAAATGTAATACTTCCAACTATTACAAGATCATGCTGTTTTCTAGGGTAGTTTATTATCCTTTCACCCTTAAATGCCTTGTCACTGGTACTATAATAAATAATTAGACCTCATTGTTTAGGGTGCGCTCCCCCTTCCACTTCTATGGGAATACCCTCTCCTACCCCTCACCCAGTTGTAATAATGCATACTGCTAGTTATCAAGAGTGTACTCCCCTTCCACTTCTCTTAGAATACTCCCCTCCTACCCCTGACCCAGTTGTAATAAACGTACACTGCTCATGGTCTAAGTTTTGCTCCCCTTCCACTTCCCAGTAAAGATGCAATGTTGTGAGTGCTTATGTTAATAAAGAAATAAACACAGAGGGGTACTGAAAGAAAAGCCAACCAACATATACACAAATAAATTTATTAAGCCCTTTCATCCCAGTGAACTGGACTTCTTCAGAATAATGAGACAGACTAACCCAGTCATTAAATACACTAGGCCCTTCCACCAATTAATAATCAGTTATGCAAATTAACAATCAATATATAAATAATATAAAAGACACTTTAAAAACTCTTAAAAAACAGCAGAACCAATAAGATACCACTGCTGAAGAAACACATTAACATATTGGTAAAGAAAACAAGAATGACTTTACGAAAAATAAGCATCTTTAAATTTTAAAATTGCACTTAAAGAAATTTGGTCATTGAGGCCAGGTGGTTCAGTAGCATTTGCTCTAATCTGCCATTTTCATTCCAGATAATCCAAATCATCATCAGTGGGTCCACCCCTTTACCCAATGTCAACATGATCAATAATAAAAAATTTGAAGGAATGCTGAGGATGTAACTTAATATGTTTGTATAAAGGCTGCGGTCATCTTTATTCTTAATATCAACCATATGTTGGTAGATTCTTTTTTTGAGAGTTCTCTTGGTTTTACCAATATAGAAGCCCTCACATAATTGGCAGACAGCAACGTAAACAACCCCTTTAGTGTAACACTAATATTTGGACACAGGTCTAATCACACCCAAACTTTTAACAACCACAAAATCCTGTTCTAAAATATGTTGCATTGCATGCAATGTCCATATTTGATAGTGCCCCCCTTAACAGATATTTTAACAGATCTTTCAAGTAGCATTTTTTAAACTCACATCCTTCTTATAAACAATACTGGGGTTGTCACCAAGTAGTACATGGTATTCCTGCTCAAGGTTGGAAATGTTCCAGTTTCTTGTAATAATATTTTTAATGTCAGAGAAATGTAGGTTATAGGGCAGAATTAAAGCTCGGTAAAATCTAGACTCCACCAACTGAAGGTTCATGACCTGAATATCGGCCCTAGAACCTAAGGGGGGTTTAAAAATTCCTAGTTCTCTTTTATCCTTAACTTCCTTCATAATTATCTCTACAAAATTCTCAGGGTAACCCCTCTTGATGAACATCTGCAATAATTTTAAACATTCATCCTCAAGCATAACATAATCTGACATCATTCTAGCCAACTAGATAAATTGTCCTTTTACCAAGGCTTTTTTCTGCTGAATAGGGTGCCAACTGCTATAGTGCAGTAAGGAATTAGAATATTTTGGCTTTCTATATAACGATGAAGAAAATGTATTACAATCATAATTCTTCCTAATGGTGGTATCAAGATAATTGACCTGGTCTTTGTCTACAGTCATTGTAAATTTCAAAAAGGCAGTAGTGGAGTTCAGGTAGTTAAACAATTCAGTTAATTTTTCCTCTGTGTTCTTCCAAAAAAGGACAATGTCATCCAGGTATCTACTGTATAAGGCCCAACATTCATAAAACTGAGATCTTAAAGTCTTCCCATTGGGCTAAAACAATGTTGGCAAAGGCCGGGGAGCAACACACCCCCTCCCCATTGCCACCCTTTTAACCTGTTAAAAATCTGATTTTCAAAAATCAAAAAATTGTAATCAAGAACCAACTCCATACAGGTTTTAATGGTAAGGATGGTTGTATGATCAAACTGTGCATTACTACATAAATGGTCATAAAACTATTCTATGCCCAGTTTGTGGGAGATAACAGAGAATAACTTATGTATATCAATAGTGACCATCAACAATTTTTCATTGTAAAACTCACGACACCTTGGATAGAAAATCCCAAGAATCCTTATACAAGTAAGGATGATGGTCAAGAACTTTCTTAATTTTGTGGTCAATAAATGTCGTAATAGGAAAGGTCTTACAGGCCTTTGCATCCACAATTGACCGTAATGGGGGACTAGAAATATTTTTATGGATTTTTGGGATCCCAAAAATAGTAGGGATCTGGATGTTGGGCACTTGTATGAAGTCGTATTCATCCAAGGAAATCTGGCCATTAAACAACAACTCGTTTAATATTAAATCAATATGCTGTTTTCTAGAGTAGTTTCTCATCTCTTCACCCTCAAATGCCTGGTCACTGGTACTAGAATAAGTAATTACACCTCATTGTTTAGGGTGTGCTCTCCCTCCCCCTTCTATGGGAATACCCCCTCCCACCCCTGACCCAGTGGTAATAAACGCATACTGCTCATGGTCTAAGTTTCACTACCCTTCCACTTCCTAGTAAAAATGCAATGTTATGAGTGCTTATGTTATTATAAAAGTGTCTTCCCCCTTTGTAACCTAATTTTAAAGTCTAGATGGGTTTTTCACTTGCCTCCACAGCAGTAACTGTATCCTTGACCATCATCACAAACAGACAGGAAGACCATATTGGAACTCTACTGTGTATAACTGTAATAATGTCACCATCAAAAGGCTATATACGGGATAAAGGGAGTTCAACTACAGCACAGTCTATTATTGGAAGCCATAAAAACATAAGATATGAGAGATTATATTGGAAGCCATAAAAACATAAGATATGAGAGATTAGCAAGTAGAGTCTGGGAGAAAAAGCAGGAAGAGGACACTTTAGTAAGTTAAAGGGAACACATACATCCATTCATTGGTAGGACTTGGATATAGTACATCGTGCATAAGGCTAACATGTACGAAAAAAGTACAAAACAAAGCTGAAAACAATTCCGAAACAAGGGAGCTTCCTAACAGTAGAAGTCATGTAATTACACATCAGGCTTACTGGTGCTACTTATAACATAGGCAAACATGCAGTGCAGGATGCATACAACTGCTAATACAGTTCAAAGACAGACATAATTTGTACTGCTGTGGACATCTGAGTACGTATTGCAATGCAGTTGCAGAGGTCAATCATAAATGCACAAACCATAGAGGTGTCTGTGTAGCAGATGCTCCAAATACAACAGTATTTCACTATAAGCTCAACATGCATAAGTTTTACCATAAGCATGCACGTCACCATTCTGCACTTTCTTACGTTGCAGAGTTTTAGTCCATTCTTCCAATACTCTCAAGATTCTTTTCATATATATATATATATATATATATATATATATATATATATATATATATATATATATATATACACTCATTTTGCATAGCTTTATCATCAGAAAAAAAGGCAAAAATAAACTTGCAGGCCTTCTATATGACCATTTATAAATATTGTGTAAAGGTCGATAAATGCATATACACATTCATATATGCATATTTTAAAATATATATTTATAATTTATTTATTTATTTTTATTTATTTACATTTGTTGACCGGGAGTGTCCGACTGGACATAGGTCCATTTTCAGTGGCGGCCCAGGGAGAAAAGCTCCACAGTTAAAATAAACAGACAGTAGTTACATTGGATTACATAGCGATTAACAATTTAACATAGCAATTACTTACAACATATTTACAGATGAAAAACATAGTACATCAGTATTCAACTAGAATCTTTCTCTCTGAAGTACATAACAGACATTAACAAATGTTATAATAAGAATTTCCTGCTGTATAATAAGTACTAGGCTTATGACCATCTGAGCTTGCTATAATCAAAGTAGTTAGTGGAGTGGAAAGAAAGGTAGTGGTTGGATGGGGTGGGTGATATTAGAGTGGGAGTTGCAAGGGCATAGCCAGCATGTTTTTAGGTGCGCTTTTAGTAACGTTTTGAAGTGGGTGCACGATGGTACAGAGGTAATTGTGGGTGGGAGGGAGTTCCATAATTTGGCTATGGCACAAGAGAATAGTGCTTCACCAGCACAGTTATTGGCTTTAGTGATCTGCAAGTGATTTTTGTTGCTGGATCTTAGTGGTCTGATAGTGCGATAGGGTTAGAGTAGATTCTGGAGGGATGGGACATTTAGTGGATGGTTTACTAGTTTGTGGGTGAGTGAGAGTTGATACCATTGAAGGAGGTGAGGGAGTTCAAGCCAGCCCAGTTCAGCAAGTGAGAGACAGTGGTGACTACAGTAGGATGCCCCTGTGGCGAATTTGGCGATTTTGTTGTAGCAGGTCTCTAGCATGTTTAGATCGCATTGCCTTAGGTTGGTATATATTGGAGAGGCATAAAGTAGGGTGGAGATAAGGTGGGAATTTGCTATTGAAATCTTTACTGCTTTGGTGAGAAGTTGCTTATTTCTGTATAACACTCCTAGCTGTTTGTGGACTTTTTTTATGGTCATGGATATGTGAATGTCAAATTTTAGTTTATTGTCTATTTCCACTCCTAGCAATTTGGTGTGTTCAGTTGGGTATATAGTGGTGTTGTCTTTTGCTGTGATGTTAAAGTGAGAGTTGTTTTGAGTAGGTTTGGTGGGTTGGAAAATGAGTAGTTTAGTTTTGTTTGGGTTGAGTATTAATTGGGCATCGGATAACCAAGTTTCAACAGAGGAAAAGGCTTCCTGTGTGACTTTTTTGCAGTTTGGGTAGGGACTGGGCTGAGCAGATGATAGTGAAGTCATCTGCGTATTGTATGATGTTTGGTGGCAGAGGCTAGATTATTGGTGAAAACAGAGAAGAGTAGGGGTCCAAGGATGGATCCTTGGGGAACCCCTATGGAGACAGGTAGTTGGGGAGATATGTCATTCTGCCATACAATGGATTGTTGGCGGTCAGACAGGTAACTCTGAAACCAGTTGATGACTGACTGAGAGAAGGATAGGTTATTGAGGACAGAGATGAGTTGTTTGTGTGGGACCATGTCAAATGCTTTAGATAGGTCTAGGAAAGTAGCAGAGGAGTGATAGCCATTGTTTTTATGCTGAAGGATAGTGTTAGTAAAGGAGACAATATATATATATATATATATATATATATATATATATATATATATATATATATATATATATATATATAAACAACATATTAAAAGATGCAACTGAACAAGGAAATACAAGGGACATTCATAGGAGTAAAGTTAAAGCTACCAAAAAAAAAAAAGAAAAAGCAGATTAGTACCAGCCTGCCAGGTGGGGGGGGGGGGGTGAAGCCATTCATAGAAATGATAGTCAAGGACCTAGTAGTATGCCCTATGCCAGTGAACTGCTAGACAGTGTAGGAGCGACAAGAAATCCAACTGCTATGTGGACGGGATCAATATCTTCGTCGTGTGGACATAGGAAAAGGGAAACCAACTAATTAAAAAGCATGTTAGCTAATATAAACATAAAGAACTGCATAACTTAGAGGAAACAAAGTATAAAAATAAAATGAAAAAAAACTGCACTACTAAACAGTTACAAACTTAAAGACACAAAGACATCAATCAAGAAGGCGAAACTGATGAGTTGGGGGGGGGCTAATAAGACAATATCCAGGCCATATTTCGTATTAAAAAAATATCATAGATAAAAGAAACACGATCGTAAAATTCACAAGTGATATGAGAGGAAAATATAGTGACATGTTCACATGAGCCAATAGGAAGGAAAAGTGTGCCTGTGCATGAGTATGAGTAAACAAATATCTTCACTTGACTGCAGGACATCTTAAGATCCAGTGAAATGGTTGTTTTGAGATGCAGAGATAGATTATCTGTTTTACTATTATCTCAGCAATATCATACAAGCAGCTATGCCAATCAGCACAAAACAAGACCTGCCATTTTGTAAATGCAGTCCCTAGATAACAGTGTTGCCATTTTGTAAATGCAGTCCCTAGATAACAGTGTTGCTGGAACATTTGAGCTGGCACTAGATAGTTTCCAGTAATATAGATAGCAAACCTACTAATCTGCAAGTTAAATTATAAACAAAATCATTGCTGACCACTGTAGATCATTACAGAGATTGCTGAAACTGAAATAAAAGCATGCTATATCACTTCAATCCAATTTGAATCCAGTTTGCTAGTTCAGAAAATTTAAACATACAGACATACATTTGTACTCATTGTAGTCCTCTTCTAGAGCCTTCTCAGTCCAAGGACTACAAGTCAAATTAACTTCCTAGTGAATTGTTCATACTTTCAACTTTGTTTAAAAATAGGTTTAAAAGGAATCTTACCATTGAGGCCTCTTGTGTATGCACAGATAAGGTATCTTAAATGAATGTATAGTTGGCTAATAACTAGCCAAGTACATGTGGTCACACTGTACTATAAATGCTAGTGGCTATATACTCTCTAGTTACTCATGTTATTGTGTCAAATACATATTAATCTTTGTTATAAACAAGTATTATAGCTTTATTTCAATATTTCATTTACAGTCACTAGGTTGAAACTAAAAATTACTCAGATTGTCCATCCCACTTCTATTTTTTCTGCTTTGAGAACTGAGGGACTAACAAAAAATATGTAATGAACAAACAGGCACTTGCAGAAATTCATATTTCATAGACTACTTATATGGACAACTGGTACAGACGGAAAGCTATATAAAATTGTCTGTAGATGTGTGTGCATGGGTGTAAATGCAAGAGAAAGAAAGATGGAAAAAATGCCCTGGGAGTTCACTTCCATTCATAGGTTGGTTCATAGGTTGGTACTAGGCTATCGGCCCTAGTGCTTATACAAGCCTAGCCATAACAATTCTCTGGATATTTCTTCCTACAATATTTACTTCCCTATACCCCTGTCTAGCAAGGCGACTGAGTGATCCCCGGGGGTGAATTTCCTATCTCCCATCCAATCGTAAAGGTTCCTTTTGAAGAGGGCCAAGGAGGCACTCTGCTTGACATGTATGGGCAGTCTATTCCAGAGTATGGGGAGTCTCTGGGTCAGGAACCTATCCCTCCAGCATGTTTTGTTCATTGTGATGAGAAGGTTTAGATCTCTGGACCGTGTGGCTCTGAGGGATTGAGATTTCTTTAAGTGGAGCATGTCCAACAGCTCAGGGTGTGACATGGCCTTGTATGTTAAGCAGAGATCACCTCTGAGTAGACGATATGCAACAGAGTATAGCTGGAGTTTTTTTTAGACAGTCAGCATAGGGCATCTGCTTTAGGCCTGTGATTCTTTTAGTGAGGTATTTCTGCAGCCTTTCCACCTGTTGCAGATGTCTTGTGAGGTACATACCAAAGGGGGCATTGTACTCTATAATGGGTCTAATGAAGGATGAGTAAAGTGGGACAATGACCTCCTTTTTTCTGGATGAAAAGCCCTTAGTGATGAGGTGTGCCACGTAGAAGGATTTTATGACTGTTGTGGTGATGTAGTTATCGAAGGTGAGACCACTGTCCACCTGTCTCCCTAGGTCTCTCATCACACTTTCAGTGTTTAGTGTACTTCCACCTATGTGGTAATTCATGGATATGTGGTTTTTCCCAAAGGGGATAACTATACATTTCTTGGCATTAAGCTTGAGCCTATGACTCTGGCACCATGCATCTGTTTCTGTAAGGCCCTTTTGTAGAATATCCACATCATTTGGGGATTCAATAATGGCTCCCAGTTTGCAGTCATCTGCGAACTTTGTTAGCCAGAGTCCCTTAGTGTTGGCCTGTACTTCAGAGAAGTAGATGCCAAACAAGAGTCGTCCCAGGACTGAACCCTGAGGTACTCCACTTGTCACTTGTCTGGAGCTGGATTTGGAGATGGCTACTTTTACATTCTGGGTTCTGTCAGTAAGAGAGTTGACAACCCATCGAGTGAAGTAGGGATTTATGCCCAGCTTAGTAAGTTTATCTATGATTCCAGAGTGGGGGATGGTGTCAAAGCCTTGGCAAGGTCCAGATAGGCTGTGTGGACCGCCTTACCCTCGTCCACAGGAGTCTGATTTGAAGAAGTCAATCAGGTTCAGGAGATGGGATCGGCCCTTCACAAACCCATACTGGGTGGGGTCCAGTGTTTGAAGTTTGCCAATGTCTTTGTTTATAAGTTCCATGATAATACTTTCCATGCCCTTGCAGATCAGGCTCGTCAGACTGATGGGACAGTAGTTCCCAGGATCCAAGGTGGATCCCCCCTTGTGGAGTGGGATAACTGTAGCTGTGTGCCACTCAGTGGGCATGAAGCCTGAGGTAAGGCTATGATTAAACATGACACTTAGGTGAGGTGCCAGTTAATTTTGTAATTCATGTAGTTTACAGCCCAGGATGTCATCTAGTCCCATGGATGCTGTATTCTTAGTTTTGGAGAGTGCAGTTTCTACCTGTGTGGCCATGATTACTGGAATTTGGCAATTTTCTGGTATTGAGATGGGCCCTTTAGGGGAGAGAAGGGGGTGAAGTTGGCACTAAATTGACCTGCCAGGATATTGGCAATATCCTTGGGATCAGTATATTTAATGCCATTCTGTTGTAGCTCTGAGCAGATCTGAGCATTGCCATTTAGATTCTTGACATAATTATAGAATGCCTTGTGGTTGTCTTTGGAATCTTTGGCAATTTTATTTTCGTAACTAGCTTTGGAGGATTTTATGAAGGATCTCAGCTTCTTACTGAGACTAGTAAGGGAGTTTTTTGCATCCTGGGATTTTCCTCTTTTCTGCAACAGTTTCTTCCTTCTGTTGTATAGTTTGTTTATGACAGGGGACCACCAGCTTGGCTTCCTTTTTTTGGAGAAGAGCATCTTGGTTCTATTTGGGATGGCACAATTCATGCATGAGTGGATGTACTCGTACAGTGCCTTAGTGTAGGATTCAGCAGTCGAACTTTCAGCTCTCATCTCCATGGGTGTCATTAACTTTGTCACTTCTGACTTGAGTAGCATGAAGTTGGCTTTGGAGAAGTTTTTTTTTACAGAGGTTTCCTTACTGGGGGGTGGGGGGTGGGGGTGGAATGTGGATGTCAAGGGTGATTAGCTTATGGTCAGACCTGGCCAATGAGGGGGTGACCACTGGTGTGGAGCATCTATCTCCCATGTTGATAATGACCAAGTCTAGGATATTGGAGCCCCTGGTCGGACAATGGATTAGTTGATCCAGGGCATTGGAATTTATGAATTCCAAGAACTGTTGGGAAAAGGTGTTGGCACCCGAGTAGTTTTCCAAGTTACTGGCAGGGTAGTTGGAATCACCCAGTATTAGGGTGTTTGATTGTATCTTAATATTTTCCAGTATATTTAGAAAGGTGTAGTGAGAATCTTGGGGCATGGTGGGGGATCTGTAGCAAGCTACAATTTGGATTGCAGTCTTACCTAGTGTTAGTTGCACCTGGAGAATTTCAGATGCATTGTGTTGGGCAACTAGCCTGGAGGTGCGAATATCCTTGGTGAATATGGACACTCCTCCACCTTTAGTGTTTCGGTCTTGGTTTGGTGACCGAAAAGTGTGGTAAGAGTTGTATCCTGGTATTGCAGGGGTGCTCTCTGAAGCCTTGAAGCAGGTCTCAGTTACTGCACAGATATCAATGTTCTCCATTTTTAGGAGTGCATTTCGAGGTTTAGACTTCAAGCATTGAGTAGCATTACCTTCAGATTTTGCATGCTTGTATCTGTTACGGTGGTGGTTTTGTCCTTTGAGATAAACTCTGGATGGTGGTAGTTGTTCATGGTGTCATATTGTATAGGAAGGTCAATGCTCATCTTTCTATGCTAATGTACAATTCTTGTCAAGAAAGTTAAAACAGTATATTAGAACAGAGTTTCAAATACAATTTTAGGGCTAGGGATAACCATAAAATGGTTCACTAGTCTGCATTTATTCCAACATCAGGAATTCAATGAAGAGGAAGGAAAAGTGCATTTATACACTATATGGATAGCTAGAAACAGAAGACATATGTCTTAAGTATCAAGAGAGATGCAGAAGGTGGATGCATCAAATCAATTTTAGGAAAACATGTTCAGTAGTGGTTTTACTTTTACTTACTATATGGTTTACAAATTAAAGATTAGGAAGATTTTATACATCCAGCTTTATACAGACCAATTTTAGATCCAGCCTATGATTATAAAGTGTTATGCCTATAAAAGCTATGAGGATAGCAAATGTGTTGCCACAATTTCTAGATATGGATTATTGTGGCTTTGCAAAGGGAGAAGCAAACATTTGACAAGATTAATTGGAAAATGGAGTTTCAGAGGGAAGTAGAATATAACACAATGATGCTATTGTTGGTGAGTCTTGATGAAGACAAAACATTTAATAGGATCAGCTGGGATTTTCAGTAGGGCAGTGGCAGCATTTGCATAGGGCGGCCACAGTGGTGCAGTGGTTAGCATTGCTGCCTCACAGCAAGAGGTTCTCTGGTTCGATCCTTGGCTGGGGTACCTTCTGTTTGGAGTCTGCATGTCCTCACTGTGGTCGTGTGGGTTTCCTCCAGGTGCTCCGGTTTCCTCCCACATCCCAAAGACATGCTGTAGGTGGATTGGACACTCTAAATTGGCCCTAGGTGTGAGTGCGTGTGCCTTCTGTGGAAGGCTGGGTGCCGGGCTGGCAACTCAACACCGTTAAACTCCACTGCCAATCATGAGCAGACAGGTGATCCGCTGTGGCGACCCCTAACCAGGAAAAGCCGAAAGAAGAAGAAGATGTGGTAGCATTTGCATAATGCATTTTCAGACAGAATAACAGGGTTAATAAGCAGGATGTATAAAGGATTAAAGGCAAGAACTGATGTGAGAGAGTTCCTCTCCAACAAGCTGTGTTTGAACTGAAGAGGCAAGCAAGTGTGTCCCCTTTCCTCTTTGTTACTTGCTTTATATTTAGCACCATTAACAAAGAAATACAATGAATAACAAATCAAGAGATATAAATGGTATAGTAATCAAGAAAAGTTAGCTTTATTTTCAAATATTTTGTACTTGATAAATCCAATAAAGAACATTTTGGTGTTGAAGACAAAATAAAGGTTATAATTTAGAAAATGATGTACCTACACATGAATTGGTTCACCAATACCAATATTTATATTTTTATTATAAGATGAAGCAGTTAGGTGCATGGATTAAAAAGGCTTCTGTTAAGACAACTAAGGTCATGTGGGAAGTGATTAAACAGAAGACAATACAAAAAGAGAAGCCAGAAGCTCTTGATTGATTATGTATATGGATAGCAAACTACATGCAGTGGAATGAATTTAGTCCCTACACTTTTATATACAAGTCAGGATGGGCTACAAATTCCCATGTCTCTGAAGCTCTCCAGCCTCTCCAAAGAGATGGAAAATCCACAAAATTATCCATATTATACCTACCCTGATGTTTAAGAAACAATCCCTATCCAAATGAGGTTCACCCCTCCACCTCTTGAGCAACATGCTCATATGCATCACCCCTTACCTGTTCTATTCCTAAAAAATAATCATTGGGAGTCCCAAAAGGCGAGTTGTTTCTTCCCTTCAGCAATGGATAAGCAACCTTGTTCTTGTATTAGTCATTGCCCTTTACCACATTCTTATTTTTCTTCTTCACTGTTCCTTCACATTTCTTATCAATTCTGGTAAATACATTGAAGAACATTATTATAATTGTTCAGTTGCTCAACCCTAACAAGCAAACCAGCAACACACTTCGAATTTCATTTAATAATAAGATCTGTCTGATCAAAACCATGTCAATTAAACATGTTAATAAGATCATTTAAGTCCAACCATTTTGGGAACTTAAAAGTTTTAAATCCTTTTATTGCCTTTTAATTGCTTAGGTCTATTAATGCATTGTTGTAAATATTAAAATACTATATTGAGTATATTCTATTTTTGGAGTTTTCTCTCTTTAAAAGGCAGATGGAGGGAGGTTGACATAATGGTTAAGGTGTTTACTTTACAAACAGAAGTTGCAGGGTTTGATTCTCACATGGAGTAATTGGCTAGGCTTAAAATGGTCTGGTCCAGTTAGCCTAGTACTAATCTATGAACCTATGATTAGCTGATGAATTGTGACATGAGAATCCAGCCATCTATCCACAATCCTTTTTTCTTACTCTTGCACATGGGGTTGGGGTGTCACTTCAACAGTGGCAATCTATCTAGAGCCAAGGTTGGCTAGCTCTGTCTTAGTAGTTCTTCCACACCTCACACTCACTCATGCGTGCGCGCGCACACACACACCTGTGGCCAATAGAGTGTCCAATCCACCTACTGCATGTCTTTGGAATGTGGGAGAAAACCAGAGTACCTGGAGGAAACCTACTCAAACACAGGAAGAACATACAGACTCCACATAGAAGGCACTCCAGCCAAGAATTGAACAAAGAAACTTTTTGCTGTGAGGTGACAATGCTATCTGTTGTGCCACTGTGCTGGCTTGAAGTCCCCAGTGAGGGACAAAAGTGCTAAATTCTGTGTTTGTTTTAATAAATGTTTGAATGCATGACTCTCCATTCACAACCCAATGTTTTGTACTTTGTTTTTGGTTATAAACAGTGATAACAGTGCTACACCTGTGTTTGTCAATATTTTAATCAAATGTCTAGAGATGGAAAGGTAATGGTGTAGAATGAGATGAAGTGTAAGTTTGGACTGCAGGTTAGAGATTGCTTTCCCTACCAGGGACTGAGAAGAGAGTATAGGCAAAGAGAAAGGAACGGAGGTGCTAAGAAAAATATCAGCTCAGTAAGAATTTTTAGTTGAGTCAAGAACAGAAGCTACTGTTAAAAAGTGATAAACTTAAGATAATTTTCCTTAGGCAGATAGCAGGTGCTGAATGTGTACTGGGAGAAAGAGTTAAATGGAAACTCGTTTTTTGGGAATATGAGCTGGCATATTTTAAAGATTCCCTCTTCAGAGATATTGGTGGGAGAATCATATGGTTGTAACTAAATAACTGATTCAATTGAGCTGAGATATAGGATCTGAATTGTTTAGACATGGTGAGGCCTTACTAAGTTTAATGTAATTGGCTGCCAAAAACAATTACTAGAAAACGGAAATCAAAATCTAAATCAAGTGAATTGAGATAAAAGAAGTGGAGGTGAGATTCTTGGAAAAGGGAAGGAGCAAATTTCATAAAAATATATGGAATTTGTGGGAACAATACATACTAAATAATGTTTAGGAAGAGTGAGACTTAAGGGAAGGCAGGAAATGAGCAGTTTATGGAATGTTGGAGTGAATGAAAAGTGTTAGAGAAACATGTATGCCGCATGAAAACAGAAAATTAGCCAGAGTTTGTTTTCTATTAATGTATAAGAGGATTTATTAAAGATGTTTTGAAAATCACTTGCTCAGTGACTCCCCATATAAGAAGGGATGTGTTGCAAATACTTCTACTATGCTGTCCAAGAGATGACAATTTAAGTTATATATTTTTAGAGAGTTTATGTTTGGCAAAATAAAATGTGTGCTTTGATAATTATGAAACTTTATCCTTCCCAGAAGGACTAGAAGTTGGAAGGTCACTGACATGCTTTCTATGTCAAGTCATTCAAAAGAATATTGGAAAACGCAAACTTACGCAAAGAGCAAATCTTCTAACTAGAGGATTAGACATGTTCAAGTTAGTATTTATCAGTATGGAAAATAAATATGATCCACCACAGACTGCCATTTCTAAGAGATACCATATACAAATTTTAGCATATTTGTACTTCAGCAGTCCGTAGAATTTCAAGCCACAAATACCAAAGCTGTAAGCATACAAGTTTTGAACACTCATGCCATGCAGAAAAAGTCCTAGGAATGTTTAGAATGCACATACTACACGACTCAAAAAGACTGCACAAGATAGAAAGATTCACAAATATTGCATTATATCTACAAAACCCAAAAGCTACCTTACCAAAAATGAATGCCTAAGATTACATATGTGATAAAGATTATAAAACGTATTTGGAACAAAGAAAAACAAAAGCAGTGAAAGCTGGGAAAAGTACTGGAACATAAGTAAATTTATCAAGCTCAGAATAAGAAAAAGAAAGAAAGGAGGGAGAATTAACTATTGTCATTGGAACTAAGGATGGTTAAGTTACAGACGGATGATATATGAATCTCCATTTGTTAACCAAGACAGTAGAAGTGGACTAAAGCTTCTTTTCAGTGAAGCCCATAAAGGAATGTTTCATATAAAAATTATAGTGGTGTCTTATTGTGGTAACTAAAACCAAATTGCAAACAGAATTCACAAAAACATTACACAGGCAACAGTTGCTACAAAACATTCTATAGATTTAGTATAGCCAATGCTTATAACATAGAAGTGTAAAGAGGACAGATTAATGACGGTAGAATGAAAGTATCTAAAGGACACTACAGAGACAAAATGCAGAAGTCCCTGGAGTAGCATTAGAGCCAAGTACAATGACAGAGGTAAAGAAAAATACTGAAAAATGAAGAGGAAAGGAATATTTGTCTTTGTAGATAAAACAATAACTCCATAAAGATGTAGACTGCATGAGTAAGAAGTACTTTAACTTTTATGTATTATTATTGTCACTGTTGTCAAATAGTATGCATGGCACATTGACAATGCCATTAAGTTATCAAATGTTTTGTTACTGTGGACCTGGACTCTGAACATATTTCCACTGGGATTTAGTTTGAGCTTAACTACTGAGTTAACACATATAATGACTCACTGGAGTGGCGAGTTGGTTTTGATCGAGTGATCTGCTATGTCTTGATGGGCTATTTAGTTTCACAATGTTTGTGATGACGGTTAAATTTTTAGGACTAAGATTTTGAGATCTACTTTTAATTGAAAGATTGATAGCACATTTTGTAGCTCAAGCTATCTTAATGTATTCAGAACTATAGAGTGCTGGGTTCTAGTTGGAGTCTTAGTTGCAAATCTGGCAATTTTATTTTAGGTAGTTTCTATTTTTTTTTCTTATATACATACTGTTTTGGGAGGTTGGTTAATGTTGTTGCAGCATACAATAGGGATGGTAGGAGTAAAATTTGAGATGAGAAGACTAGAGACAGGTTACTGAGGTTTGACTTTACGTACTTAGTTTACATGTTTTGACTACAATGTTGCTAATGTCACATTTTGGATTATGGTATATTATTACCCCAAACAGTTTTGTACAAATTACTAGCTCTACTGTGCATTATTTAAATATGCTATACTCATTTTAGTCGATTCCTCGCTGCCTTTGTTTATACTGATGAGCTTTAGCTTAGTTTTTTCAGCAGTTAGAAGTAGTTGTGAATCATTTAGCCATTCTCAAGGGAATTGAACATTGTATGGTAGTGGTAGCAGATATCACCAGTGTCAAGTCACCGGCATATTGTATTTGCACTGTTTCCTATATTTATTAGTTAAGTATGCGAAGCTATATTTAACAGAAGTGGGCCAAACACCAACTTTTGTTGGTAGAAATATTGAATGAGCATTTTGCCATCATACAGGCTGTAAACAGTTAGCTTTTTAACCAGCCAAGGGTTTCTCTATTCAGGCTTTGAGTACCTAGCTTTCTTCGAGTAGTAAGTTGTACGATACAATGTCAAATGCTTTTGAAAAATCTAGAAAAAGTGATCTGACGTGTATAACTTGATTGTTCTGTTTATTTCATTAAGAAGGGTTAGTAGTGCCATTTCAGTGCTATGGCTAGGAGAAACTCCGTGTATGTAGGTGAGATATTCCCAACAGTAGTTTATGTATCCATTTGTATGTGGATTTTAAGACAGAATTATCTGCCCAAAATGAGATAGGCATTTGACATTCAACCTTTGTGTAATTGTAAACTGTAATAAATCTTATAGGCTCATAGGTTAGTACTAGGCTAATTGCCCCTTGTGGGCCATTTTATGCCTAGCCAATTACCCCACGTGAGAATTAAACCCTGTACCTTGTGTTTGGCAGGTAAACACCTTAACCATTATGCCATCCTCCTACAAGCATGTAATAGTATTTCTATGGAATACTATTACATGCTTGACACTTACAGGTTCATAGTTGCATACTAGGCTAACCACCACTAGGGCCCTTATAAGCCTAGTCGTGCAACCCAAATGTGACCCACAAATTTGATTTATGGGGGGTGATCTACTGATTACTTCTCTCCATCAGAGACATAGGAACCAAACCGGGGATGAATTTCTGATTACACATCCATTGGCCCAAGTTGTGCTTAAATAGGAATAGGGAGGAATTCTGCTTTACGTGGATAGGGAGCCTGTTCCAGAGAATGGGAATTCTCTAAGAAACATGCCTGTCTCTCCAACATGTCCTATTTATGTCACAAGCAAAATTTAAGTATTTTATTCTAGTAGCTCTGATGCGGTTTTGTCTTGCGTATGTGTGAAAGGCTGATTTGGAAGGGCGAGTTGAGCTGTGCAAATCTTGCATGCTAACAATAATAATGATGAATGCCAACATTCTTTGGCAGTTTGTTCTTTGCTGTTAGTTTTCTATGAATGTCAACATTACCAACTGTCCAACCCCCCCCCCCGACCCATGTTAGTGTTTAATCTGGTCAGGAGAATTATAAATTTTCAGTATCAGCATGGCAAGTGTTTTAGATAGGCACATTAACAGATTTTAAGTTATGCTACATTAGGTAGGGAACGTGTGCTATTAATCTTCACCTGAAAACTCTGACTTGTTTAAAATAATTTTTATATTACAATAAGCACTTTTATGTGGGAAATTTTGCAGATTCATACAATCATTTTATGACATTTTAAATGTAAACAGACAAAAGCAGCAGGCTGAATAAAAAAGCTATGACCAAATTCCACTGCCAAGTGCCCACTAGTGTATTACCACCAAGAAGGGAACCACCAATAGACAAAACCACTGATGGACTGAGAGCTAATCACTGTTCAACCAATTAGAGCAATGATTAGGAATGCAGAATCTAATGGTACCAAGCAGGAAAAAAAGTCAGAGTGATCTACGAGAATGCACACTTCGAGAAGAAGGTACATCCAGGTCTGCATAATTACTTATTTAAACAGGGAAGGTGAGATTAAAGGGGAATCAATGTATGCATTTATATTAATATAATCATGTATATGCTGTTTATTGTTTAACTGAGAACAAGGTTTTTGAAACTAATTATTTCTAGATTTGTATTATAAGAAGAGAAGGACTGAGTATTTTATGATACTGTTCAGGGTTGTGTGTTATCTAATACTATCAAGGCTTCAGTACAGTCTCTGCTAACATGTGCAGAGGCTCTAAGATTAATTGCACAAATTTGTTTAATCCAAAACAGAAATCAAAGAAGACAAAGTGGTCAAAATAGAGTTGCTCATCTGGCAGAAACATCTTTTTTATGATGGCAGTAAAGCTTTACATCCTCATGCAGGGCTTGTGCACACAAAAAATGAGCAAGAAGAGGTTATAAAAAAGAAAAATGTCTCCTTTGAAGTATTTACTTAACTGAATTGAGTTTTCAGAAAACTGTTACTTTGAATCACTCATATAGATCTTCATAAGTTCAACTAGTGGCATATATAAATTATGACCTGCATTTTATTGTTCTATTTTTATTACCTTAACTGCCAGCTTTTTCAGCTAGTCAAGTTTTTTTACATCATCCTCTTTAATTTAATTTATAGGTTCATAGGTAGGTACTAGGCTATTGGCCCTGGGGCCTATACAAGCCCATCCAAAAAGGTACCCTGGCTTTTGCCACCCAAGAAAATTATTTTCCTGTGCCACTGTCGAGCAGAGCCACAGAGGTGATCCCCGGGGTGAATTTCCTATTTCCCATCCAATCATCAAGATTTTTCTTGAAGAGTGCTAATGAGGAGCTTTGTTTAATATAGATAGGTAGTTTATTCGAGTATGGGAAGTCTCTGGGACAGGAATCTATCCCTCCGGCATGTTCTGTTTATTGTGGTGACAAGGTTTAGGTCCCTAGAGCATGTAGCTTGGAGGGATTGGGATTTCTTTAAGTGGAGCATGTCCAAAAGCTCTGGGTTTGACATAGCTTTGTATGTTAGGCAGAGATCACCTCTGAGGAGACGATATCCGATGGAGTAAAGCTGGCGTTTTTTGAGACGGTTTGCTTAGGGCATCTGTTTGAGGCCAGTAATCCTCTTTGTGAGGTATTTTTGTGGCATTTCCAGTTGTTGTAGATGTCTTGTGAGGTGCATACCAAAAGGGGCATTGTACTCTATAATGGGTCTAATGAGTGATGAGTAGAGAGGAACAATGACCTCTTTTTTTTCTGGATGAGAAACCTTTTGTGATGAGGTGTGCCACGTAGAAGGATTTCCTGACTACTGTGGCGATGTAATTATCAAAGGAGAGACTACTATCCACCTGTGTCCCAAGGTCTCTTATCACACTTTCAGTGTTAAGTATACTACCACCTATGTTGTAGTTCATGGGTACAGAGTTTTTACCAAAGGAGATGACAATGCACTTTTTGGCATTGAGCTTGAGGCCATGGCTTTGACACCAGGCATCTGTCTCAGTGAGGCCCTTTTGTAGGATGTCCACATCGTTAAGAGTTTTGATTATGGCTCCTAGTTTGCAGTCATCTGCGAACTTCGTTAGCCAAAGACCTTCTATGTTAGCCTGTACTTCAGAGAAGTAGATACCAAACAGGAGAGGACCCAGGACTGAACCCTGTGGTACTCCACTTGTCACTGGTCTGAAGTCGGATTTGGAGTCTGCTACTTTCACAGTGAGGGTTCTGTCAGTGAGCCAGTTGGAAACCCATCTTGTGACATAGGGATTTATACCTAGTTTAGTGAGTTTATCTATAATTCCAGAGTGGGGGGTGGTGTCAAAAGCCTTGGCAAGATCTAAATAGGCTGTGTGAACCACCTTACCCTTGTCTGTGGCTTTGGTGACTGCTTCAAAGAAGTCTATCAGGTTTAGGAGACATGCTCTGCCTTTTACAAACCCGAACTGGGTGGGGGGTCCAGAGTTTGGAAATTACCAATGTCTTTGTTTATAAGTTCCATGATGATACGTTCCATGGCCTTGCAGACAAGGCTCGTCAGGCTAATGGGGCGGTAGTTCCCGGGGTCTGTGGTGGCTCCCCCCTTGTGGAGTGGGATAACCATTGCTGTGCTCCATTCAGCAGGCACAAAGCCTGAGGTGAGGCTATAATTGAACATGGTACTTAGGTGGGGTGCCAGTTCGTTCTGTAGTTCATGCAGAACGCAGCCTGGGATATTGTCTGGTCCCATGGATGCTGTGTTCTTGGCTTTGGAAAGTGTGGTTTTTACCTGTGCAGCCGTGATTACAAGAATTTTGCATTCTTCCGGTATAGAGATGGGCTCTTTAGGGGGTGAGAGGAGGGTAAAGTTAGCACTAAACCTATCTGCCAGGATGCTGGCTATATCATTTGGGTCTGTATATTTAGTGCCATTGTGCTGCAACTCAGAGCAGATCTGAGTGTTGCCATTGAGATTCTTGACATAGCTATAGAATGCTTTGTGGTTGTCTTTAGAATCAGTGGCAATTTTATTTTTGTAACTAGCTTTGGAGGATTTTATCAGTGATCGCAGCCTTCTTACTGAGGCTGACCAGGGAGCCCCTCCACTCATGGGATTTTACTCTTTTGCAACAGTTTCTTCCTTCTGTTTTACAGTTTGTTTAGGCAAGGGACCACCAAATTGGCTTCCTTTTTCAGAGGATAGCATCTTGGTTCTGTTTGGGATAGCACAGTGTATGCATTCATGTAAGTGCTTATAAATTGCAGTTGTGTAGGATTCAGTAGTCGTAACTGTATTGTCCATCTGCATGGGTGTCATGAAGTTCACCACTTCTGTCTTAAGAAGCACGAAGTTGGCTTTGGAGAAATGTTTTACCATGGTTTCCTTAATGGGGGCAGGATGTGGATATCTAGGGTAATTAGCTTATGGTCAGACAGGACCAATGAGGTGTTGACTTCAGGTGTGGAACACCGGTCACTCATGTTGGTAATGATTAGATCTAGGATATTGTTGCCTCTGGTGTGGGTGTGGATAAGCTGATCCAGGACATTGGAGTTTATGAATTGTTATTTGGTTTTAAAGATTTAAAATGTAATATTATACAACTGTGGGTGCCATTGTCTCCTTGATTTAATATTAAACTTATTTTTCTTCTTATTTCACTATTAGCATCCAAGTTTCATGTCTCCACTGATACATTTTTGCTGGTCCACAATACTTTTAACTCTGTCCATCCATTCCACTGCTGTTTTACCTGAAGTTCCCTCATTTTTCTTCCCAAGTTCCCAGCCTTGAAGGGCAAGACTTTTTATCCCCCTTGACAGAGGAAACCTTAATTAACTGTGAAGTCCATCCAAGGCATTTATTTAGATGGAGCAGAGTTCTCGGACGTTATACAGTAAGCAGATGGGAATGCTTCCATAGGAACTCAATGAAAAGGTTCTCATTAGACTTAGTAAGCGGAGTTCAATTTAACAATTAACATCTTACTTTGAAAGCGACTGAGTAAACAAAGAAAAAAGTGTGTTCACCGTTTCTCTTTTTTTTCCTTGTTCTGGTAAACTTTCTTGAGATCTTCATGGTTTATGTTGCAGAATAAAGATTAGTTAAATCAGTCTTAGCTACCTGTTAAACTAGGAGTGTTCATAACTTCATTAGAATTAGATTTTTTTTTTTTTGCAGAGGGGCAATAAAGTGATATTTTTATTTTTGGTAATGAGAAAATGGTTATTGAAAGGAATAATTTTCATTCAAGATAGTCCTTTCAGGGTGAAAGAATTGTTCAAACAAGCAGCTTGTCCATTTTGAGTTAAACATTTGATTTATTTTACTGTAGTCCTGTCAGTCATTAGTTTACAGTCAGCATATTTCGGCAACTATAGACAGTAACCATATCTTTGAAAATGATAAATTAGAATTTCACAGAAACTGCCAGCCAGAATTTCAGAGTGTTGTTAGATACGCAGCAAGTTAAGTCACAGGATACAGTATACACTTATGTGTGCTTTTTTTAGGGTGTTGCAACAGGTTAAATAATCAGAATCACTGGGGATAATGCACACAACTTCTATCAGTTTAAAAATGCATTAAGTTTCTTGAAGCAAGTTGCACAAACAATACTTCTAGGTACAAATGAAAGCAACAACCAGCATTACTTTGCTTTAATATAAAGACCAAGTTCACTGCACCAGAGAGAATAAATTGATTCACGTTTGAAAACTGAATGCCAGCTATGGATATTTTAGGAAATTTAAGATTAAGAACCATGATTCCAGTTTTAGTACAGGTCACATATGTTACCATAGCCTGTGGTAAAGACAAATACATACACAAAAATAAGTACATATTTTGAATAAGAAATAGTAAACATGTACCATTCTCTATTTAATAGTGGAGTAAAGCCTCGACTCAGATGAAGAAGACCCAGAATTCACTAGTGGTATGGGTGCTGGAGGAGCTTGTAAGACATGATGGGATTGACTGACCAGTGCTGGTTGACCCATATCATGAGGAGTGAAGTAGTCTAGCTCAATGCCATACTGGCACCTACTTGGAAGAGGGAGTTACATAACATGTAGCATGATGCATTAGGAATACATATGCTTTACGCTGACAAGCCACATATACATTAACCTTCACTGCGTATGTTAGGAGGCATGCACATGCATTGGTGAAGACACTATAGGCCCTCATGCAAGTGAATATATACATCAATTGCCAGAGATGGAGTTAGAGACCAGGTAGTAAAATTCATCATCCTCTATGGGTGTCTGGACGGTAGCCTCTCTGGCCTGCTTCCACCCCTGCCAGCAGTTGCTGAATCATCCACTGAAATGAAAAATAAACAGCTTCCAGACCACGGGGATGGTGTTGATGGCTGGTAGCCACAGATGAGGAAACAACAAAAAAAAAGAAGTCATAGAATCACTCAAAGGCACAGACATCCTTCAAGAAGGCCTGACACAGACTAATAACTGGTGCCAGAGCTGTGATCTAAAACTCAGTGCCAAAAAGAGCATAATAGTATATTTTGGAAAGAAAATCTGGCCTTCAAAGCATCCTCTGATCAAGCCCTTATGGACTTATTCCATATCCACAAAACAAATGGCATTAGAAACACCCCAGCTAGGGATTTAAATATCTGTCACATAAATAAAACATCTTGAGGGACAGATAAATGCCATGAGACTACTACTTCTCTGGAGCAGGCTTCCCATCAATGTGAAGCAGAGCACCTCTGTGCATTTATTTAAGCACAGCTTGGATCAGTTGATGGGAAACAGTAAATTTTCTTGTGGTCTGCCACTTATGCCCCTATTAGGAACAAAAGGCTTGTATATTTATGATTACCCGTACTCAAGATATACCACTAATAAAATGATTGGTATCAAAACTTACCAAATATATTTGGAAAAAATGGCTAGGCTTAAAAAGGCCCTTTAATGTCATCAGCCTAGTAATTAGCTATGAACCTATGCAATATATACCGTCAGAAAAACTATAAAGATACACAAAACCAGGTAAGATACACTACTCAAAATGCTTGCAAAAATGTATTTTTAAAGAATTTGATAGCAAAGTAACATATTAACATACTGCTGCACCTCAATAAACAGTGAAATAACAGAATGTGGCAGAACATTAACTACATCTTTAATACAAGAAAATATATTAAAAATGAAAATATATTAAAGAATAGCAAAGTTGGATGTATTCAACATGCAATATGTAAAATCTCATACACATGACATTGCGCCAGTAACATGACAGAAAAACTGTCATGTGCTGGAACTGTAGAAACAGGTATTTCCTCAAGTCAAACTGCCTTGCCAAGGTTTTGCCAAATAGTAATGCAGAAATCAACAGAGAAATTTACTTTGACAGAACAACACAAAGAATCAATTAAAACAAATACAAAGTCTCCAAGCACACTATGAAAACAACTCTCTGAGGAATGATTCAGCTAGCTCAGACATGGTTAATTACACACACATACATATATATATATATATATATATATATGGATCTAGGACTGTTGAACGAAACTTCAACAGTCCGAATTCAACTTCACCGAACACACTAACGAAAGTGCTTTTACCAAAAAAGCACTTTCACTAAAGTGTGTTAAAAAGAAAAAAAACAATAAAAAAGCATTTATGCAGGTTGCCCCCACACCCTCCTACTTTAATATTCTCACTGAGACCACACTACAGTGGGGAAAAGGAAAAAATTCCCTTATCCGCACCGTAGTATGATCTCCGCAACAGTCACTCCCCCACAACTCCCTCTACCTGCAGGCATACTTCCGCGAAAGTGCTTCTTCTGTGAAAAGCACTTTTACGGAAGTATGCCCGGCTGTTTAGGATTCGGTGAAACAGTCATTCACGCATCAGTCATAGACCCATATATATATATATATATATATATATATATATATATATATATATATATATATATATATATATATATATATATATATATAACCTAAACTCCGTCACTATCGCACACTTAACTTACCCACACCCTGACCCTAACCTCCGTCCCTATCGCACACTTACCTTAACATGTTGGTGTTTTCAGCATCAGGATTCTCAACTGTCGGTCTTCTCTGTTGTCGATCTTCCGGTGTCGGTGATCTGCGATTTTGGCATTTTCAGGTAGACCTATATATATATATATATATATATATATATATATATATATATATATACACACACACACACATACACATACCGCAAACCAAGAAAGTGAAATATGCCACAAATACTCAAAGCTGCTGCTGCAGAGCCAAAATCAAATTCAGTAAAGGTAGACAAAACTGTTTATTATAAAGCGCTTTTCATCTCACTTTGTAGTGGGACATCTTTTCATGGACCACTGTATCCGGTTTTCTAGCATCTATCTTTTGAACAGGTTCAGGCACCTAGCCAGCGAGACATTTCCCTGTGGTACATTTGACTGGAGACACATGGCTGAAGTGACATTCAGCTGCAGTGAAATATGGCTGTTTGCAAATTCCCTGTGGGCAAAGAGAAGCACACCCTGCCATGCTCACAGCTTTGATAACCAAATGAATAGTGGCAGAAGAAGTAATGAGTGTTGTGTTCAGTGTACAGTACATACTTATGTAACTACAACATGTAGAAGTGTGCTAAAGCATGAAGGAAATCCTGCGGGATACTGTAGTCACATTTATGCTGAAGTATGTGTTTTAGGTAATGTTCCCTAGACACTGTGAAGGGGGTAGTGGTCCACACACTCCAATTATAAAAGCACTGCCCATTGTGCACTGCATTTTTACTGCCACTGACATGCCCTCTGGCCAGCCTGCTGCTGATGCCTGCCATATTGCCTACTCTCTCATGTTCCCGTGGGGACTATGGACATTGCTTTCTCCCTGTGCATTTGGTTACTGAAACCGTGGGCATGGCAGCGTATGCTTCTGTTTGCCCACAGGGAATTTGTAAAGGGTGATCCAATGTGATGTAGACTTCATCACTTTTTATGATGCTTTGTGGCTCATGTTTCCACTGTTTTCAGCCACTTCAACACCATAATGTTTGCACAATCCCCAGTGCAACAGTCTTGCCACATTATTATGCCTTTCAGTATGCAGTCCTTCTGACATTAGTATGTCACAGCCAGCAATGAGGTCTGTGACTGTTTCCAATTCGGTTTTATAAAACCTACATTTGTCTGTTTCTCCCACATGTTCAATGGACTTTCTAAACCAGCACGCACATAGCTCGCCATCTTGTGCCACCAGTATTAACCTTTCATCTCTTGGTTTGAATTTGCCTCTCCTTAACCATTCCTGCATTCATTCCTGATCAACATGAGGTTCTTCCAGAAGTTTTCTGTACTTGCAACTATAGTTCTGCATTTTCCATATTTCTTGCCTTCTCATATGGTCCTTCACCTTATATTCTTTCTATTGCCTTTTGGCTCATTCAGTCGCTGCCTGATTTTTATCTACTTCTAGTTTGAATTCTATTCTTGCTTGATGCTGATATGCTTCTGCTAGATTAAGCAGAGAAGTCATCTTAGATTTATTCTTCTCATGTTTCAAAACTTTCACTACGTTTGGATCTTGTGAGATCAGCAGATATGCGTGTAGTCCCACAACTGCAGATCTACACATGTGACCAGTTTCAAGGAGGCCCATCCCTCCTTCGGAATGGGGAATATATAATCTTGGCATGTACTGATTTTTATAAATCATTTGGTGAGTATGAAGCATCCTCCTTGGTTTCCTATCTAATTTAGCCAACATGTTTTGGGACCAGTCAATCTCTCCAAAACTGTAAGTTAGGACTGGAAGAGCAAATTGGTTTTTAGCTAGGATTTTGTTCCTAGATGTCAGTGCTGTTTTCAGGATTAATTTTAGTCTTCCAAGGTATTCCTTACTAAGTTTTATTCACATTTGTTCAAGTTTTATTGTTGATCCTTCATCAATTCCCAAATATTTATACACTCCCTCTTGCTCAAGTTCTTTTATATCACATTCTTGTCCCAAACTGTTGTTTTCTTGGTGCTGCAGTTTTCCTGTTTTAAAGGTTGTGTTTGGTCATTTATCAAGACCAAATGACATTCTTATAGCATCTGAAAAGTTTTGATAACTTGCAGTTCTTTCATTTCTTCATCTGATGAGCTATACAGTTTTAAATTATTGACAAAGTCAGGAAGAGAAGTCTTTATACTTTGTTGTTTTCTAGGAGCCAAATTATAGCCATGGCCTAAGCTGTTAAGTAGACAGCTTAATGGGTTAAGGGGAAGACAGAATAGCAGCTGTGACAAAGAGTCACCCTGGAATATCCCCCTTTGAAATTTTATCCCTGGGATAGTAATTTGTCCTTTATCATGGCTTAACTGCAAAGTGGTATGCCACTGTTTCATTGTCACCGTAATGTAGTCGATCAGTGTAGGGTGTATCTTATACATTTTTAAGCACTGCTCACCATGAGACAGATGATAAATTAGGCTTGGGAAAGGGTGAATCTGGAAGTCTATACAGAGAGAGGATCTGAATGCAAAAAACTATGGTGGGGGCACACGCAATGGTTGACAAGGAGGTGCAATGGGGGTGTTTTGTGACAGGCAAAATCGATCAAGTAGAGAGACAAGAGTGAGTGATGAAATTGCAGCCATAGTAAATTAGGAATGGTAGTACCAAATACAGGTACAGGAATTACCAGAGAGATAAAACAGACTTGGGGGTAACCTTCTAAATAGTTGAGATGTGGGGAAGTGGAGTACCCCAAATTTTGCTGACTGTATTTAATAAGGCATGAGAGGTATAAAGGGAACACTTTTGGGGAAGGGATGATATAGCTCATATTATAGTTACACTTGAGATAAAAAAAAGATCTAATCCAAGATATTTGTGTTATATGTACAACGGCAAATATGTTGTACGATATGGTCAACAAATGTGGAATAAGCATTATATGTGAAAGTGACTATTAAAAGGTATCGTTGAAAAGCTTTTGTAACATATACAACAATAAAAATTATAAAGTTAAATAAACTCTGGCCACCTGGGCTTTAGTCAGGGTTTTATCCCTCTATGCCACCAGGGAAGACTACAAGAGTACATAAAGCAATCAATAGCATAAGAAGTTGGACAGTCAATTTACACCCAGTGATGCTGATTTCCCCAACATCTTTATGAAGAAACACATTTATGAATAGGGCTGTGTTCACTAGAATGTGTGCCCATTAATTAGTGTTCTTTGTTTTAACTGATTCAGTCTGGGGGAAAAATACTTGAAACCAGCCAATGTCACACTAATTTGCACCCGCTCAGTATGAAATTAGTAGAAGGATCACAAAATTCTTTAAAAAACATGATCCATGAACAATGCATGCCAACTGTTTTATTATAGCTACTAATTTGGCAGAAATCTCTACATGACTTGTCACAAAATAAGTAGGAGAAACTTTTCTATTTGAACATATACATAAGCAAAAATTATCAGGAAAAAAATATTTTGGGTCACCCATTCTGAAAATTCCACTGTGTGAAAGGCTTTCATAATAACTCATCATCCCTAAAGATCTAGATGCAACTCTTTGTACTTCCTGGGTATTACATAATCAATTAAACTGCCTTTTGGTAGGGAGGTAATACTGTGGTGGGGATGATCACCAAGAACACATAGGTTCACAGACAAATAATAGGCAGTCTGCAGACCATTTCAAGCCCACTCACAAACCTATTTAAACATTCCCTCTAGCTTCACGAGGCAAGACAAAATAGACCAAGAGAGAATTTGAGGCTGTTCATCCAATTATCTAGTTTTACTTTGAAGATGGCAAGGGTGGTACATTGCTTAGCATGTAGTAGAAGTTTGTTCCAGAGGTGAGGAATACGTTGGAATGTGAATCAGTCACACCAATGTGTCTTATTTATCTGTTGATGAAGGTTTAGTTCTTTTAAAAAGAGTATTTGATATGCCATTAGTTCCATGAAGGAATAGGATTGAATCTTTCATGGCACAAAAGGCTAGACATATATCTCCACAGAGGAGCCTTTAAGAGACTAAGTAGAGAAAGGGGTGCCAGTATTTCCTTTTAATTAAGGTTTTTGAGGCAACTGATCTTTTTAATTATGAATCTCTAAGGTCTGTCAAGTTGGATGACATGTTTAGATAAATATATGCCAAAACATACATTTATGCTCATATGAGTAAAGGGAAATTAAGACTTCTTTGGATCTAGTGGAGATGCCTTCTGAAATTAGATGGGCCAGATAAAAGGGCTTTCTGAACTACTGTGCAGAAATGATGGTCAAATAAGAAGCCATCAACAAGAGTACCCAGATCCCTTACAACAAACTGTTCTATCAAAAAAACTATGCTACATTTTTACATTTAATTTGAGACCATGGTCTTTGCACTAATTGTTAACATGATCTAAGCTATGTTGGAGCAATTGTGAGTGAACTGGATACTGAATAACAACAACCAATTTAGTCATCTGCTGACTATAGGCCTGAAGGTCTGAGAAATAGACGCCAAATAGGAGAGGGTTCAAAACTAGCCCTGTGGTACAACACTGGTAACTCTTTCACTTTCAGAAGTGCCATCTGCTACGCTAAACATATGGGTTCTGTCAGACAACCAGTTACCCATCCATCACACAATATAAGGATTTATATTCAGATTTATAAGTCTGTCAATAATTCATGCATGGGGAATAGTGCCAATGGCCTTGGTCATATCTAGATATGCTGTGTGCACTGTGCAACAACTGTCCATTGCTTCAGTTACTTTTTCAAAGAAATTAATGAGGTTAGAGGCAGGATCTTCCCTTTATAAAGCCAAATTGACAACGGTCCAGGGTCAAGAGATTTTCAATGTCCAGATTAATAAAGTATGAGGTGATGCACTCCATAGCTTTACATATGATAAAAGGCCTATTGTTGCCAGGGACCATGACTGGCCCACCTTTGTGTAATGGCATTACAATGGCTGTTTTTTTCAAGCTTCAGGAATGTAATTTGTGGAGAGGCTTAGATTAAAGAGGTTAAGTAGGGGTTCAGAAAATCCTTATTTGTTACTGAATCAGACAACCATGTTCTCAGGGCCCTTGGATGAAGCATGCTTAAAATAAAATATAACTCGAACTCAGTCCCATAAAACCACAAAAGAAACAGCAAAAGGCACCACGTAAATCCAATGAACTCTTCCAATAGACTTCCAATAAACTATTCAAAGTAGTGTAGTTAAACTCTTTATTTAAACACCAAACCAAAGGACGGAACGAAACATAAAAGTTAAAGTGTATCAATCAAGCGCTTTCACCTGAAGCTATGTCAGGCTTTCTCAAGATGAACCACAAGAGTTTTGGATGAGTTTATATCCAACAATCAATTACAATAGTAGTAAAATAGGTAACAATTAATGACTCATAATTAGTGACTCTTGATTAAACTGCTACATGCTTAAAAGTAAAAATCTTTCCTTTCTTTGAATATACAGTTGCTGCTTTAAATCAATAAAAACAAATATTCAATTTATAAAATGCTTTAACATGCATTTTGTGTCCCGGCACAACTTTATCAATTATAGGAAAAATTACATTTATAAGGTACGTTCCTTATCTAAATGCATCTTTAAGTTACATTATATGTTAAATGTAATCGAAATTTAAATATTTAAGTTACTTGAGAACTCATGGATTTACGTGGTGCCTTTTGCTGTTTCTTTTGTGGTTTTATGAAGCATGCTTAGTTTCTGAAAGGGGTTTGAGAACTTACCCCATAGTAATTAAAGGGGATGGCCAGGATTATGGATCCTGTGGTTAGCCATAGCTGTGGATGGAGTAAATTTTGCACTAAATTTGTTATCTAGGATATTAACTATTTCCTTTGGGTCAAAAAATGTAGTATTATTGTAGACCATTTCCAAACACTTTTGGGTGTTAGTTCTTAACTTCCTGACATAGTTAAGAAATATTTGTAGTTATTTTTGGTTTTAGTGGTTATGCCAAGTTCATACTCATCTTTGAGTTTCCTAATAGTTCCAAGTAAGCTTTGTTAGCTTGTTTAACTGTGCTCTTAAAGTAGGTAGAATGAGACCTTTAATAATTATTGTAGCACACCTAAGTGCCATCAGCACTAGCTGTTCTTCACAGAAATAGCTCCAGTACTTAGTAGTTATGACCACCCCTCCTGGCATGATTAAAGGGCAGTTCCCTGTGCTTTCTCTTGTTATCCTGGTGCACTTGGGCATTCTGAGGCAGTGTAGCAATTGCCTCATGTACACAGACAACCCTCTCCTCTCACCTCCCAACACTCAGACTTGTGAGAGATGCACTTATATCACCAAACTGGAAGCCACACACTCTCCAGCCAAGACTGAACGAGCTGGTCAAGAGAAGGTCAACACCTGCACCACACCACATGGAACACATAGTCCTCCAGAACACCCACCATCACATCTCTCACATAAAAACACAAACCCACCTTCACGGAGCCTCTCAGTAGAAATTTACCCAAACAGCAGAAACCTCCAAGACAGAAATGCACTCAACCACCACAACACAGCACAAACCACAGGACACATAGCTCACCTCCACAGTGTGCCCCTCAACCTAAGCCCCTAAGGCTAAACACCTTGCCCAATACACTAATCATAGGTGACAATAGTGAGGCACACAGATGTCCCACTCACTAGGTTGAATAATTAGAAGGTAACAGTCAGCTGTCTGTCAGGTGCCAGAATTAGACACATAACACACACTCAGGTCACTCCACAACAAGTACAAGTATGACTCTGTCATTGTCCATGTAGGTGTGAATGACCTGAGATGCACCTCCCTGGACTACATGAAGAGAGACATGGTGGAGCTCTCGGATTATGTGGCCCAGGCAGGTATGACCCTAGCCCTGAGCAGTATCCTACCGTCATGCAGAATGATACCACAGTACAAACAAAAATTGATTGACTTCAACAAATGGCTGAGTTTCTGGTGTCATTCTAAGGGGATCCAGTATCTGTCTTGCATGGGACGACATGACTGATAGACCTCGATGCTTTGCCAGAGATGGCCTGCATTTGTCACCCCTGGCTAAGGCTCTTGCCAACCCTATAGTGCCTTTTTTAGGTGGTGTTCCAAAGACCAAATTGCCACCATAACCGCTATAAATAAATGCAATCTGAGGGTCATGCTGCTCAACATGAAGTCTAAATCTCAAGATGTACTCGCTCAAAGCACTCCTCAAAATGGAGAACATCGACATTTGTGCTGTAACGGAGAAAAAAGCGGCAGAAAGCACCCCATGCACTACCAGTCTATAACTCATTCCACACCTTTCGGCCCCGAAACATGGACAGTTGCTCCAAAGGCGATGGTGTCTCCGTATTCATAAAGGATATACACACCTCCAGACTAGTAGCCCAGCATAACATATCTGACATACTTCAGGTACAGCTAACATTGGGTAAAGATGGTGATCCAGATCATAGCCTGCTATAGGTCTCCAACCATGTCCCTAGACTCTCACTCCACGTTCCTAAGCACCCTGGAATCTATCAAGGTAAAACCCAACACACTCATACTAGGTGGCTTCAACTATCCCTCCATCAACTGAGAGAACTACTCAAGCACCAATACACTGGCCCAACGCTTCATGGAATTCATCAATTCCAATGCCCTGGACCAGCTCATTCTGACCCCCCACTAGAGGAAGCAACACCCTTGACCTAGTTATTACTAACATGAGTGACCGTTGCTCTACATCAGTAGTCAATCCCTCCCTGGTCAGATCTGACAATAAACTAATCACTATGGAAATCCACATCTCACTCACAGCACCCCCCCCCCCCCCCAGAAAAGGTAACCACCTTGAAAAACTTCACCAAAGCTGACTTTGGGATTCCTAAAAACAGAGGGGGCTAACTTCATGGCACCCATGTCAATAGAAAATAGCTGCATGACTGCCAAATCATACACCAGGGGTTCCCAAACTGTGCACCGCGGTGCCCTGGGGAGCAGTTGCTTCCTCACAGGGGCACCGCCCACAGTTTAGGAAAAGTTTCAAGCAGTACATCTTAGGATGTCAGAAAATCAGAATACTGGCTGCTGCTGGGGTCAGCACCAAGCTCAGACTCCCTCTTTGTTATTTGAAAGACTTGTACACTCTAATTATTTAACCCTTGTGTGTTTTTGAATATCTGTATAGTACTTATTTTTCACCAGTCATTAGGCACTAACCAGTTTCACTCATAGCCGCAAATAGAATACCGGTATTAGAAACCATTAGTGCTTCAGTAACAATTGCGCCTCATAATCCTTTGCTCACTCGGTAATTCTAGATCTTAAATAGTTAACTTCATTTGATCAGCAACCTGTGGGTTACGGATCCGAGCCGGCAGCATACCAAGCAAAAAGATCCGAACTCCTAGCTCCTCCCCATTACCCATACTACACTGCAACCTCATTCCAATCCCCAGATCTCATTTGCCGTGGCTTTGACAAACACGGGTTTCTTAGAGCTCCAGGCAAGTGTAGCATTTTTTACTTCAAACTTTCTCTTTTAATCTACTTTTTTTTGTGTGTGCGTGTATTTTAGTACCTTTCTTTGGTTGTTCATTCTCCCTAGCCTTTATCTCCCCCTTCACCTTTGGTAGTTGTCCATCCCTTAGTAGGCCCCTTTTTCCCTCTTTCAGGTGCGCGTGTGTGTGTCTGTGTGTGTCTCTAGTATGGCTGAAAGTCATAAAGTGACTTTTTCCAAGTGCTCAGAGTATGGCCATAAGCTGTCATCAGCAGATGGTCACACTCGGTGGGATTTGCTTGGGGGTTCCGCACCTTTCTTCAGGCTGCCAGATTTGTGCGGCTTTCAACCCCCAAGCCTTATGTGATAGGAGGAACAAGCTGATTCTGGAGGTCTTCTATCCGCGGAATCAGCTTCTTCTCCTTCTCCTTCCCTCTCTGTAGCGACAGCCGCAGCTGCCCAGCCTACTGGCCTTCTTCCCCTGTCTGGGACTCACCCTCCCACCTTGTCTCAGGGAGAACGAGAGGCCAAGAAGGATAGAGAAGGGAGAGAGAGAGAGAGAGAGAGAAAGAATCCGCAAGCGGCAAGCCGAATTGGACCCCTCGGCCCCTCCCACTAAAGTGGTCTCTTCTCCATTGAGAGTATCAAAGCCTTCCTCCCCACGGCTCTGTTCTCCACATTTCTCCCCAGAGCCAGAGGAGGAGACCCGACCAGCCTCGAGGTTGTTGTTGCGTCGGCCATCCCGGCCAGCTTCGGCAGCTGCCTCCAGGTCTACTCGCAGCATCTTGGAGGCAGATATGGACCGGATGATGCGTCGATTCTTGCAAACTCAGCTGCAGATGGGAGTGTTGCTGCCCCCCCCATCCGGGGGGAAAGTTCAGCTCCACTGTTCACCCCAATAGCTCCTTCCCCAATCCACCACTGGATTTGGGAGTCTTCGGATCAGAGGAGCCCCGGAGCCAGGGGGTCGGTGCCAATGGTTATTACTACCTCGATGCCGGCCATGCCCTTGAGCTTATCAGAGCCACTTTTGGATCCGAGCTCTCTGCGCCGAGAGCTAGGCATCAGATCCAGGGGGCTGAGTGTGTCTTCGGCTCCTTTGCGGTCAGAGCACACCATCCTCTCGGGTCCGACTGCTTCGACTCCTGCACCGATCCGCTTGTCGGATCAGAGGGACCTGGCCACCTGTCTTAGAAAGGCCAGTTCCCCTTCGGCGTTTGACATGGAGAGGGTTCTCTCTGGAGGATTGAGACCCCTCACTCTTTCCTCAGGGTCCGCCCCCGCTCCCTCGCAGCTCAGTTTGTCCTCCATCATCCAGTCCCCCCCCCCAGGGACAGCCTGTGTCATTGACGCCCCAGCCAGTTCCCCTGGAGGAACATGAATCCATTGGTGAGCCCCCTCAGACAGTTCCCCCGAGGTGGTCCCTCACAAACGCTTGTGCAAAAGAAGGCACTTGGACTCCCCTGAGTTCCTCACTGAGGATACCAGTTTGGAGGAAGGGGAGGGTTCCCCAAATCACCCCCTGACATCTCCTTTGGAGACATTATGGAAATACTTCACCAAAGGGGGGGTGGTCCACCCAAAAACCCTCCTCGGATGAGTCGGTATTCCTGGAGGCATTCAACACAGGCCCATATACCTCTTGGGTGTCCCCCCCAACCGACCCCCTGGTCGACCTGATTACCCCCAGGGCATGGAAGGAGCCGGACACTGTAGAGCCAATACCCAGAAGGCCAGATAAGGTTCTTAGTCCCCCTGTAGACAGAGCTTCATGGAGCAAGGGTTCCCCGGTTGATGCCATGGTGGTGGCGGCCACCAAAAAGGAACTCTCCTAGGAAAGTTCTTCAGTCCATCTCCCTGACAAGGAGTCTCGGGCAATGGACCACATTGGAAAGTGGACTTTTGCTTCAGCTACCTTCTCTATAAGGGCGCTGAATTACTTGGCCCATGTAATCAGACTGCAGCGGGACCTGGTCAAAGAGTACACTGAGTCTCCCCCAGAGTCCATGTCGGCCGAGGATAAATGGACTTTTTCGGCTTGTATGGCCACTCTCAAGTTAATGTCTAATTCTTGTATGCAGCTACTTTCCCATGCCATGGAGGGAGCCATTAGAGCTAGCGGGTCCAGTATCGACTTAAGGCATCATGCCTGGCTTCGACTTTGCGATTTCTCAGAACCCTTCAAGGCGTCCTTTGCAAATGCACCCTTTGACGGGTCAACCCTCTTCGGGAAGACTATCTGTGAGACACTGGTCCAGAGCAAGAATGACAGGAAAATGCTGTCAGCCATCTGAATCTGCTTCTCTACCACTCAAAGGTTCTTCTCCAGAAACCAGTGAGGGCAGAAGATGTGGTTCCAGAAATCTCAGCAGGCCCAGAATGCTCAGGACTCCTTCTCCCCCAGAGGCAGAGGTAGACAAGGTGGACACCAGCCCAGAGGCAGAGGGGGACCGAAGAACTTCAGGTCACGGGAACCCTTTTCCGACCGACCCGTGTAGCAGCCCTGAGGGGGATGTTTTTCGAGGCACCTGGCTCAATGGGAGTCCATCACGACAGATCACTGGGTGCTTCAGATAATATCCAGAGGTTATTCAATCCCCTTCATAAACAAGACCTCTTACTCAAGGCACCTCCCAAATGTCCCACCCACTCAAAGGGAGGCTGTGGCTTTGGAAATAAAAAAACTGTTAGAAAAAAGAGCCATCCAGCATGTGTCCCCAGACCAATTTGGATCAGGCATCTACTCCAGGTTCTTTCTGTTGCCAAAAAAGACAGGGGACTTAAGGCCGATTCTTGACCTGTCAACAATGAACCTTTTCGTTGCCAAGGAGAAATTCCGGATGGTCACGATACAATCCATCCTGCACCTCTTGTAGGAGGAGGAATGGATGTGTTCCATAGATGTCAAGGATGCATACTACCATATTCTCATGGACAGACTGTCCAGGAGGTTTCTCCTCTTTCGGCTAGGGGCCAGTCATTACCAGATCAGGGTCCTACCCTTTGGTCCCACCCCAGGGTGTTCACCAAGGGCATGGCAGTTGTAGCAGCCCACCTGAGGCTCCAGGGCATCCAGGTCTTCCCGTACCTAGACTGGCTCCTCACCACCCCCACCAGGCATCTACTTTCTCTAGCCAGGGATTTCTTCCTCCTGATGTCACCCCAGTTGGGGATAACCATAAATGTCAATAAGTCTTTCCTCCAGCCTGTTCAAGTGTTAGACTTCATAGGGGCCAGGATAGATACCCTCCAGGCCAGGGCCTTCCTAATGTCAGACAGACTTCACAGCATGACTTTGCATGTGCTAGCCCTCTTTCAGTCCCCTTCTCCCCCAGCAGAATTAGTCCTGAGAGCTTTGGGGTTCATGGCAGCAGCAATCAGATTCCTTACACTCATCTGCACATGAGGGTTCTACAGTGGACGTTGCAAGTCCAGTGGTCTATTCTACACCACCCTCTAGACTTCCCAATTCCCCTCAGCAGGGTTTGCAGGAGCTCCCTCATGTGGTGGCTTTAATCCTGAGCCCTTGGGAAGGGCGACCCTTTGTTATGTCACCATCCCAGGCCACAGTGACCATGGATGCCTCCCACCTGGGGAGTGGGGGGCATTGTGCAGGCAGGACTGTCCAAGGCATGTGGACTCAGACTGAGACCGTACTGCATATAAATGCCCTGGAGATGTGGGCGGTTCTTTTAGCATTGCAGGCCCTTCATGCCTCTCTTCCTCAGGGGACTATTGCTATCCAGTCAGACAATATGTCAGTGGTCTGGTATATCAACAAACAGGGGGGAACCAGGTCTTACCCCCTTTGCTGAGAAGCCATGAGAGTTTGGGAATGGGCGATCTCAACCAACCACTTCCTGTTAGCAATGCACATTCCGGGTCGGTCCAACATACTGGCAGACAAACTGAGCAGAGCTATCCTCTCTGAATCTTTATGTAGCAGAACAGATCTTCCTCAAGTGGGGTCAGCCTTGCTGCGATCTCTTCACATCGCCTTCCAGTGTGAAGTGCAGTGAGTTTTTCTCTAATTCCTCCTTTGGAAGAAGCCCCCAGAGACGCTCTAGTCCATGCTTGCACACGCGATCTTCTTTATGCGTATCATCCACTTCCACTTATGATAAAATTTCTGCAGAAAGCTTCCGGTTGGGGAGCAAGATTATCCTCATAGCACCATTCTGGCCTCGACAAGTCTGGTTTCCCTGCCTGCGGTCTCATCTCATAGCTCCACTCTGGATCTTGGATCCCATTCCGGATCTGATTTCTCATCCCTCGGGAATGGCCCCTCCGAACCTGGACTGTCTCAAGCTCTCAGCTTGGCTGATCCAGTTCCCCTAGTTTCCAGGACTCCCAGTATCTCTTCCCAAGTCAAGTCTATCCTGGTGGCGGCACATAAACCCTCTACCAGGAAGATCTACAGTAGCAAATGGAAACATTTTTCAATTTGGGCTTCACGAAAGAACTTGGATCCTTTCACCGCTCCTATTCCAGCGGTACTGGAATTCTTGTCTCATATTTTTCAGCAAGGGGCCAGCTCATCTACTGTGAAGGTCCAGCTGGCTGCCATTTCCCATTTTTATATTGGGGACAACTTTGCTTCTCTCGCTGCTGCCAGAATTTGTAAGTCCTTTCTAAAAGGCACTTTTCTTTTGAGACCCCCTGTTAGAAATTCATCCCCACCATGGGATCTGACCTTAGTTCTTCAGGCGTTAGTTGTACCTCCCTTTGAACCTGCATCTTCCATTGATCTGAAGTTCTTGTCATGGAAGACAGCTTTTTTGGTAGCCATTACTTCAGCCAGGAGAGTGTCGGAGCTTCAGGCCCTCTGTATCAAACCTCCATACCTTGTGTTTCACAAGGATAGGGTCTCTCTCAGGACTAATCCCTCCTTTCTCCCTAAAGTTGCTTTTGAGACTAACATTAATCAGTCCATTAATTTGCCTGTCTTTTTCCCTAATTTCCAGAACAAAGGAGAATATAAACTTCATTTGCTGGATGTTCACAGACAGTTACATTTTTATTTGCACAGGACGGCTGTCTTTCGTAAATCTGATCAACTTTTTGTCTCCTTTGCTAAACCTTTTCTAGGGAAACCAGTTTCAAAGGTGACTGTCGCCAGGTGGATTTCGAGTTGTATCTTACAAGCATTCAGAGAGTCTGGCTTACCAGAACCAATGGGAGTTCATGCTCATTCTATGCGTTCTATGGCAACGTCTGCTGCATTCTAATTTAGAGTTTCCCTGGATGACATTTGTTCAGCGGCTACCTGGGTGTCCTCTCACACCTTTATTTCTCATTATAAACTGGATTTAGTGTCTAGAGGAAGGGCTGCCTTTGGCTCTGCAGTGCTCCGGAATATCCTTCCTTAAGGGCCTCCCAAGATTCGGGTAGCTGGGGACTGCTGATCAAATGAAGTTAACTACTTCAGATAAAGAAGCTATGTACTCACCATAATGCTCCATTCGAGTAGGTAAACTTCATTTATCAGCAACCGTCCCTCCCTCCTTCCCCCGACCTTTATGGTTATTTAGCTGAGCTTGAGGTTTGGACTTATGAGCTTTATTTTGTCCTTGAGTCAGGTATCTCAGGTTGTTAGTTTGTTTTGTTATTATGTGCTGGTGGAAAACATGATCCGAGGATTGGAAGGAGGTTACAGTGTAGTATGGGTAAGGGGGAGGAGCTTGGAGCTCAGATCTTTTTGCTTGGTGTGCTACCAGCTTGGATCCGTGTCGGATCTGTAACCCACAGGTTGCTGACAAATGAAGTTTAGCTACTCAGATGGAACGTTATGGTGAGTACATAACTTCTTTTTTCATAGCTCATCTCAGAGTACATGACGGCTTTTATTTACTGATAACTGACAGCCTCTGAGTTGGCAAGCAGAGTGTACTGTCGTATTCTTCTCTTTGTGGTAAAATAACTACTCCAGCCGCACAAAGCTTTTGCTATAGCTATATACTGTGCGTTTTACTGCCCAACTGTTTGTATCAGATGTGTTTGCTGGTTATTTGTCACTCAGTCACCAAATTCTTCTGGTAACGAGGGCTTAAACAGAAGAGCTTTCACCCGCTTAACTCTAGAATGAGGAATGCTTTTTAACATATTTGTACTATTCAAATAAACATTTCACTGAATAAGAGATTGTGAATTAACACATTATCGGAAACAAAAAAGTTTGTAGCTTAAATTATTGTCATTTTTTATTAAGTACAGTCATCCGCTCATTATTCTAAAATCGCCCGTTTTAGCAGCGGCTGAGCAAAAATGTTTATCTAAATTGGTAACGCTCTTGAAAGTCAGGGACGCTTGAGAGATACTCCATTCAGGAATCAGGATGCTGTACAAGTCGTTACTGTACGGAGAACCAAATGAATGTTTTTAATAAGGTACCGATTGACATAATGTGAAGTATATTCCTCAGCTGTCCTTTACTTTTAGTGATGTCCTTGATTATTGCTCAAAACTATGCACTTACCTTCATAAAATTGGTCATAGTTTGAGAGAAGACCATTGCAGTACCAGTCCTCGTTTTCTTCAGAAAATGCAAATTGATTGAAACCATCGTTTTTGTCAAATTTTTCAGTCAGAACTATTACTGTTTAAGAAGTGTCTTTGTATTTAGGCCTTTGTCTCTTGACTGTTTTTTGGCTTTCTTAGGTATTCAAGAAGTAAACAGTGAAAGCTACGACTACAGTGAATGAGCATGTATGTCTTCATTCTACAAGTACCTATCAGTATCCTGATGTGCTTTTATATATTATGTAAATGTAAAGCTGAGACATATGTTTATTCTCTTTTATAGATGTGTTTTTAATTTTCTCCTTAAAAGTCTCATTACTGAGGCATGTCAGGTAAATAGATGCAGGACCGACCTTTGGTCAACTGGTGCCTAAGGTTAGGTTTATTATATTAAAAAATTGTGCTTGTAGCTGTATTAGGGTTAGGGTTGTGAAGTATTTGCGAAATGTATCGTTTTATATATATATATATATATATATATACACACACACTGTCTTATAAGATGATTGGAAGTAGGAAAAGGCTAACAGTTTTTAAACAGATGGTGGATAGTTTCCTCGGTGTATTGGACCAAGTATTTTGCATGTTGTGGGCTCTGAAATGTGTATGGCTGAAACTGTTTTTAATACAAGGTATGTTTTTAGGTGTTTGCAGTTGTGGAGTACTTTTGATGGATCAAAAGCTAAATTATGTGCATGTTACATGTTTGCCCTGACATTTGTTGTTTGTTTTTCTTCAATATGATCTATATTTACCTTACTTGTTTGTTTTTTGTTTATTTAACTGGGTCAAAGGACTGTTTTAGCCATGACAAGACAGGCAATAAAGTTTAGAGCAGCAATGTGATTAATAACGTAAGACAGTAAGTTTACCAATGCCTTCTGAGTAACAGCATTTGATAACATTAACTGATACTGTGCATGTGATGATGAAGAAGCTAGTTGTGTTATTGGTGAAGTTGTAGAGTGGATTGTATTTGTATACTGTTGGAGGAGTGATTGGCAATACTTGGACAGCGGCTGACAGTCTTATTAACTTCTTCCCAAATTAATTCAACTTGTAGAAAGGGAGAGGGACCAGCGTGGATCATCTCAAACCCCTCCTATCACTTTTATTGCTTTAAAAGTGCAATTAGTCAATTAGAACTTTGTGTTCTTTACTGTACAAGTTGCTGAGTGATATTCCTGTAATTTGTCTTCGTAGTATAGTATACAGTTGAGAGGTATGCTGGACAGAGCCAAATAATAGGGACAGATTTTAAATATTACTCTTATAAACTTTAAGTTAATAAGGTTGCCATTAGGTTTGCTTAACTCACCCATAGTAGATCAGTGTATGCTGTTAAGCATAATCTACACTTTTTTTGGTAATTGTCTTTTTATTGTACTTTTGAGCTTTTCTCCCCAAGTCTCCTAGTACAGTCGGGCAGCCTCATTAAACAAATGTCAAATAAATAAATTAAACATGCACTTTATGCGCGCCGTGCGCTGGCTGGTCCATGGAAAATTGTCTTACAGAATTTGATTTGGGGGGGGGGGCGCCTTGGGAAAACCTGGATTCAGCAAGGGGAGCAGAGAATCGAAAAAGTTTGGGAACCACGGTCATACACCAATGCACTGTACGAACATGTACATAAATGCATGGAACTAGCCACACCCAACAGAACCAAGACGATCTCCTCCAAAAAAGGAAGCCAATCTGGTGGTCTCCTGGCATTAATAAACTCTACAACAGAAGGAAGAAATTGTTGCAGAAAAAGGTGAAGTCCCAAGACTGGAAAATCTTCCCTATTAGCCTCAACAAAAAGTTGAGAACCCTCATCAAATCCTCCAATGCCAACTATGAAGGCAGAATTGCGGCAGACACAAAAAAATCACAAAGCCTTCTATAGTTATGTCAAGAACCTCCACAGCAATACCCAGATTTGCTCTGAGTTACTGCACAATGGTACCTCCTATACTGAGCCAACAGATATTGCCAACATACTAGCAGACAGATTCAGTGCCAGCTTTACCCCTCTCTTCCCCCCCAAAGGACCAATCACAATACCAGAAGAATGTCAGGCACCAGCATTGCTACAGCACAGGTTAAAGCTGCATTGTCCAAGGTCAAGAATACAGCTTCCATGGGACCCAATAATATCCCTCTGCACCATATTCTCCAGAGACTTCAACCTCATTACCACAATCAACGGAGCATGCTGGAGGGAAAGGTTCCTCACTGAGAGACTGCCCATGCTCTGGAATAGACTTCCCATGCATGTCAAGCAGAGAACCTCACTGATCCTCTTCAAGAGAAATCTTGATGTGTGGATGGGTGTTCTACATGAACTACAAAGCAAACTGGCACCACATCTGTGTGCCCTGTGCAGTCACAGCCTCAACTCAGGCTTTGTCCCTACCAAATGGCATACTGCTATAGTCATCCCACTCCATAAAGGGGGAGCAACTACAGACCCTGGGAACTATCGCCCCATTGGCCTGATGAGTCTGATATGTAAAGCTATGGAGCACATCATGAATCTGATTAACAAAGATGTAGGAAATCTCCAAACTCTAGACCCCACGCAATTTGGCTTTGTGTAAGGGAGATCATGCCTGCTCAACCTGGCTGACTTCTTTGAGTCAGTCACCAGGGCTGTAGATGAAGGTAAGGCAGTGCATACAGCCTACCTCAGTCTGGCCAAGGCATTTGATACCATTCCTCACTAGGGAATTAAACTTACCAAACTAGGCATCAACCCCTATATCACTAAGTGGGGTGCAAATTGGCCCACAGATAGAACACACAGTGTGAAAGTAGTAGAATCCAAGTCAGACTGCTGACCAGTCAGAGTGGAGTCCCACAGGGATCGGTCCTGAGTCCACTCCTGTTCAGCATCTACTTCTCAGAAGTTCAGGCCAACACAAAGGGACTCTGGCTGACCAAGTTTGCAGATGACTGCAAGCTGGGAGCCATTATTAACTCCCCAAGTGATACAGACATCCTACAGAAAGGCCTCACTGAGACCAATGACTGGTGTTGAAACAAACCATGGCTTTAAGCTTAATGCCAAAAAATGTGTCATCCCCTTTGGTAGAAACTCAGTTCCCACTAATTACCACATTGATGGGAGCCCACTGAACACTGAAGGCATTATAAGAGATCTAGGGACACAGGTTGACAGCAACCTCTCCTTCGACCACCACATTGCCACTGTGGTCAGAAAATCCTTATATGTGGCACATCTCATTACCAAGGGTTTTACATCCAGGAAGAAAGAGGTCATCGTCTCTCTCTCTCTCTCTCTCTACTCTTCCCTCATTAGACCAATCATCAAGTATAATGCCCCATTTGGCATGTACCTCACTAGACACTTGCAACAGCTGGAGAGGCCACAGAAGTACCTCACAAAGAGGATCCTACGTATTAAACACATGTCCTACACGGACAGACTCAGAAGACTCAGCTATACTCTGTCTCATATCACGTACTTAGAGGTGATCTCTGCTTGACTTACAAAACCATGTCTGACCCAGCTCGGGTAGAAATGCTACATCTAAAGAAAATCCCAATCCCTCTGCACCATATTCTCCAGAGACTTCAACCTCATTACCACAATCAACGGAACATGCTGGAGGGAAAGGTTCCTCACCCAGAGACTGCCCATGCTCTGGAATAGACTTCCCATGCATGTCAAGCAGAGAACCTCGCTGTCCCTCTTCAAGAGAAATCTTGATGTGTGGATGGGTGTTAGAAAGTTCACCCTGGGGATCACTCCAGTGGCTCTACTTGATAGAGGCACTGGGAACTAGCGTTGGGTGGCACGATCACAGGGCACGTCTATGGGCAAGTTTGTAAAGGCTCCAGGGCCATTAGCCTAGTACACACCTATAAATCTATGAAGTATTAAGCAGTTTCTTTTTCCTTGTTATGGATTTTACTTACACAGGTATTCCACCACAGGGGTTTACTTTTAAATTTCTCATTATATTTGTTGCATAGTTGTAGTTATACGGCAGTGAAAGTAGAAGTCAGAGGCATACATAGCAGCTTTAGCAATAAGATTACAGCAGAATTTATTTAAATCATCAAGTAACCGGGAAGGCTTGCTTTTGAGAAATCCCTAAACACACAGCTATTTACAGGGGAAGTACAACCAGTTTTACCAGAAAATGTTACTAAATTATGGTCTGATTTAATAAGACATGATGATACATATGTAGCTGTACAAGAAGTGGCCATATTTGTGAGGACTAGATCCAGGATATTGGGGCCCTTAGTAAGATAGTCAACTATCTGAGGAAGAGAGTTAGCATTCATAATATCAAGAAAGCACTGAGCCTGCTGACCATCGGTTTACTGATGTATAGTATATTTGATGTCCTCCTGTAGAAAGGTTTTGGGTTTAATGGGAATATCAGCTACTAAGTTAAAATATCCATTTTGCTGAGAAGGGGACAGAGATTGCATTCTGTAGCTAGCTATAAAGTGGTAATTAGTCTTGTTTAGGGTGATTTGAATTTGTAGGAGTTCACACGTGGTAGTCCAAGGAATCTATCACGAGGTGATGATATCCTTGAAAATACTGAAACCACCCCATCCTCACAATTGCCAGTGATTCTGAAGATGTGATAAGCATTATACCCCAGGAATAGGATGAGTGTTTTCATTGTTCCTAAACCATTTTTAGTGACTACACATATGAATGTGTTCAAGTTGCAGAAGAGCCTGAAGTTTAGACATTTTTTTTTTAAGACACCTGGCACTGAGTAGAGCCACATTAATGTGTTACAGATTAGAACTTACAAGGTTGGAGTGTCCATCAGATGAACTCTGCCTAAAAGAGGCACTATGGTGCCACCAAAGGCTTTAGACAGAATGTGAAAATCTTGGTAAGAGAGATGCAGGCCATCCCTGACAAAGCAGAAAGCTCTAACACATACTGGATCCCCCTAGAATGACACTAACTACAGAGCCAATTATTAAAGCCAATCATCTTGTCTCCGAGTCTCACCAACATTCTGGGAAATGGCAAAATGCCACTCAGGGCCAGAGTATTTCCTGCCTCAGACATCTGCATAGTAAGCTCAACCATATCCTTCTGGATACAGTATCCAAGGTTGTTCACCCCCCATATGGACTACAATCAGGTAATCATAGCTGTCAGGCTGCAGGGATCTAGGACTCCTCATTACATCCTGGATCCTGACTCAAGAAAGACAGCTGGCTGTCGCCCTATTCTTATCCAGGCTGGTGAGAGTGGTGTCTCCATACTTTCCAATAGCATAACCTAAAATGTTACCATAGTTTAACAGTCTCAGTGGGCCATAAGAGCTTGGAGTCTACATCCATTTGACTCTTGAAAGCATGCATCCTAGGTGTAGGGGTGTCACTGTGTATAAAAATGTCTGTTAGTGGTTATTTGATTCTGATAAATGTTTAAATTAATTTCTCTTTTGTGATTAAATGATAGCATTACATAGAAACAGGTCATTTGGGTACAGAAATATTCCCATAAATGTAATGTCAAAATGATGTGCATTCAAATGTTGAACAATTTCTAAAATATATCCAGTGAAAATTAAGTCATCTGTTTAAAAAAAATATTAAGTCAAAAAGGAAATTATGATATAAACAACATTCCAAAAGCTGTTTGATAGCAGATTTCTGTGGCCTATATTTAAATGAATATGCACAGCTTCAGTGCCATCTTTACTGTGTGCTAAGGTACCTTGTGTCTAATGTTTCCCAAAAGTAATATTACTGCGTGCTGTAGTACCTTGTGTCCAGTGTTGCCCAAAAGTAATACTACTGTGTGCTGTGGTACCTTGTGTCCAGTGTTGCCCAAAAGTAATATTACTGCGTGCTGTAGTACCTTGTGTCCAGTGTTGCCCAAAAGTAATATTACTGCGTGCTGTAGTACCTTGTGTCCAGTGTTGCCCAAAAGTAATATTACTGCGTGCTGTAGTACCTTGTGTCCAGTGTTGCCCAAAAGTAATATTACTGCGTGCTGTGGTACCTTGTGTCCAGTGTTGCCCAAAAGTAATACTACTGTGTGCTGTGGTACCTTGTGTCCAGTGTTGCCCAAAAGTAATATTACTGCGTGCTGTAGTACCTTGTGTCCAGTGTTGCCCAAAAGTAATACTACTGTGTGCTGTGGTACCTTGTGCCCAGCATTGCCTAGAATGCAGGATAATTTTTTTTCCAATAAATAGGTAATATCTTGAGCATACATGGAATTTTCCAAGTATCAAACTGTGAAACAGTGGAGCTATATTTCTGGAACAATTGCTTGTGCTTGGTAGAAAAATATAATTTGTACCCTGTATCCTGGTGAATGATTTATTTCAGTCATCTTGAAATAGAAGCTTGTTGACTCCATGACAAATGAAAGTATGTATTTCTTGCTGTAAAACCAGTAAAGCAAGAAAACCAGATATAGCAGTCAAAACAAAAGTGGCATTGATTTCCAAACGTGCTACACCCAGTGACGATACTTCATAGTTTTGTACTTCAGTATCCAGGACAGTATCAACACATGGGAGCAGAAACTACAGTAAAGTGGAATAATAAGGGCACCCAGTTCAAGTGGTAGTAGCAGCAACTGGGATAATAAAAATTCCCAGGCATACATAAATACGCTATCAGTACAGTAACCCCAAATGAACTACCAAAAGAGGAACTTCTGTGTACACTGGAGGTGCTGAGAAGAGCACTTCTAGTAAACAAAGAAAATGATTTCATGAACCTTATAAGTCTTGACTTCGAAATGGGATCCAGTCCTGCCACACTGCTAAAGAAAAACTAAACACTTAGCGAAAGGCTAAAAAAACAGTGGCCTGGGTTGAATTATTGAGTCTTGAGTAGACAGAAGTCAAGTAAAGGAGATGTGTGTGTGTGTGTGTGTGAGAAGCTGATGCTGATTTGATCTCAAGGACAGGGGTCCAAGGAAATCTCCTCTCTAACATTGTTGCCTATTGGGGACCACTCCCAGAATTAAGTATTCACAGTGCAGCACATTGCAGTAGCTGTCACATAGGCACATTGAAGTCGGAGTACCACCTATTGTTTCTTTCACTAAACAGCTCAGATTTGTTATATCCTACAAATAAAGTACAATGTCAAATGATCTCAAATTTCAGGAGAAAAAATATTCCTAACCATTCCAGAAATATGCCAGAAAACTATGATACTATATCTATATCTCAGATATCTTAATACAATGCAAGAAAAAAAAGTACATTTTTATAACTTGACTATTTTGTTAATAAAATGAGAGCAAGTAATTTGTTTGGTGGAAGGTGTGATTGGTCATTTAAAAAATTCACATTTCAGTATGAAATGCCCCCGTTTTGGGGTATCAGAAAAGGTGTTAGCCCTAGTACTGGACAAAAGAGTGGGAAGCTACACCAGGTAGGACATGTAATTGAAAAGACCAGCTGGGGTCAGGAGGGTTAGATGGCAAGTCTGACCCTGTTTAAGCATAGCCTAGATGACTGGATGGAAAACCATAAATTCCTGATGGGGAGTTCACCTATGACCCTCCTAGATAGGGGCAGTTGTTGCTAACTAAGATCTCAAGTTTAGGTAAGTTTCTCTAGTATTATATTGGGTACACACAGATAAAGACCTTTGGGTCAATAGCCCAATAACAACCTATGAACATGAGTCAGAAAAAAAAAGACATAGAAAGGAGACATACATGTTTTGAGGTCGTCATTCCACAACATGGAAAAGCTGTCAGTACCCACATCATCCTAAAACTGAGAGAAATGTTAACATTTTTTTCTGTTGTTGCTTGTACATAGGAAACGGGCATGCTATTGTAACATATACAAATAATTCTTATCTACTCTGACTTATATTTAATTACAACTTTCTCTGTGTTTTAAGCTTTCTTTTTATAACATGGTGCCATTAAGTATCATTCATTTTTATCATTTTCATAAAGTACATCATAAAATAGAAATTATATGGGGCTCTAACTACAAGCTGCATCATATATAGGGTAAGATTCACAATAATGCACATTGTGGAAGGCTGTTGTGCCATTGGAAAGCCTTGCTAAAGGTGACACACAATCCACAATGCACTACAGATGACAAAAAACAAGCAGTGCATCAGCGAGTAAGAGGATATGCACCATGTATGCAAATGAAAGATGTGCCAGACAAATGCATAAAACTGAAATAGGATACATACCAAACGGAGTCGAAAGGTACATGAAAGGGCCTGTACAACACAAAGAAGCATACTAGTGCTGTCAAAAGACTGGAATGGAGCCATAATCACGAACATCTTTTTTTACATTGCTCTTGAGCTCATCCAGCACTATCGCAACACCTATCATCCAGCACTATCGCAACACCTAAGACAGACATACAGACACTCCAGTTACAAATACTGTACACTTTTGCATAGCCTTAAATGCAGTAGGACCATTTCAGAACACATTGATACACCCTTCATCTCTTCTGCCAGCCGTGTCGCGAGAAAGATGCAAATGTAGGATTTTTGCTGAAACTACAGTCATCATTGCTGTGACAATCCTGGCAATATGACAGCCTAAAGATCCACAGCAGACATCAAAGGAATATCACAAGTATCAGCAAGCTCTTGCAGTGTAATGCAGCATGCTAAAACTTATATTTATATGTCCAGGACAGAGCCAAGAGACTAGTGTGTATGTGTGTGTGTGGGGGGGGGCTTCCATATTATCTCTGACTGCCAGGTATTATTGGTACCACATTCACACATTGAAAATTAGACAACAGGCCCATATGATGCCCATACCTTCACGTAATACTACTGTGTGCTGTGGTACCTTGTGTCCAGTGTTGCCCAAAAGTAATATTACTGCGTGCTGTAGTACCTTGTGTCCAGTGTTGCCCAAAAGTAATATTACTGCGTGCTGTAGTACCTTGTGTCCAGTGTTGCCCAAAAGTAATATTACTGCGCTGTAGTACCTTGTGTCCAGTGTTGCCCAAAAGTAATATTACTGCGTGCTGTGGTACCTTGTGTCCAGTGTTGCCCAAAAGTAATACTACTGTGTGCTGTGGTACCTTGTGTCCAGTGTTGCCCAAAAGTAATATTACTGCGTGCTGTAGTACCTTGTGTCCAGTGTTGCCCAAAAGTAATACTACTGTGTGCTGTGGTACCTTGTGCCCAGCATTGCCTAGAATGCAGGATAATTTTTTTTCCAATAAATAGGTAATATCTTGAGCATACATGGAATTTTCCAAGTATCAAACTGTGAAACAGTGGAGCTATATTTCTGGAACAATTGCTTGTGCTTGGTAGAAAAAATATAATTTGTACCCTGTATCCTGGTGAATGATTTATTTCAGTCATCTTGAAATAGAAGCTTGTTGACTCCATGACAAATGAAAGTATGTATTTCTTGCTGTAAAACCAGTAAAAGCAAGAAAACCAGATATAGCAGTCAAAAAACAAAAGTGGCATTGATTTCCAAACGTGCTACACCCAGTGACGATACTTCATAGTTTTGTACTTCAGTATCCAGGACAGTATCAACACATGGGAGCAGAAACTACAGTAAAGTGGAATAATAAGGGCACCCAGTTCAAGTGGTAGTAGCAGCAACTGGGATAATAAAAATTCCCAGGCATACATAAATACGCTATCAGTACAGTAACCCCAAATGAACTACCAAAAGAGGAACTTCTGTGTACACTGGAGGTGCTGAGAAGAGCACTTCTAGTAAACAAAGAAAATGATTTCATGAACCTTATAAGTCTTGACTTCGAAATGGGATCCAGTCCTGCCACACTGCTAAAGAAAAACTAAACACTTAGCGAAAGGCTAAAAAAACAGTGGCCTGGGTTGAATTATTGAGTCTTGAGTAGACAGAAGTCAAGTAAAGGAGATGTGTGTGTGTGTGTGAGCAGCTGATGCTGATTTGATCTCAAGGACAGGGGTCCAAGGAAATCTCCTCTCTAACATTGTTGCCTATTGGGGACCACTCCCAGAATTAAGTATTCACAGTGCAGCACATTGCAGTAGCTGTCACATAGGCACATTGAAGTCGGAGTACCACCTATTGTTTCTTTCACTAAACAGCTCAGATTTGTTATATCCTACAAATAAAGTACAATGTCAAATGATCTCAAATTTCAGGAGAAAAAATATTCCTAACCATTCCAGAAATATGCCAGAAAACTATGATACTATATCTATATCTCAGATATCTTAATACAATGCAAGAAAAAAAAAGTACATTTTTATAACTTGACTATTTTGTTAATAAAATGAGAGCAAGTAATTTGTTTGGTGGAAGGTGTGATTGGTCATTTAAAAAATTCACATTTCAGTATGAAATGCCCCCGTTTTGGGGTATCAGAAAAGGTGTTAGCCCTAGTACTGGACAAAAGAGTGGGAAGCTACACCAGGTAGGACATGTAATTGAAAAGACCAGCTGGGGTCAGGAGGGTTAGATGGCAAGTCCGACCCTGTTTAAGCATAGCCTAGATGACTGGATGGAAAACCATAAATTACTGATGGGGAGTTCACCTATGACCCTCCTAGATAGGGGCAGTTGTTGCTAACTAAGATCTCAAGTTTAGGTAAGTTTCTCTAGTATTATATTGGGTACACACAGATAAAGACCTTTGGGTCAATAGCCCAATAACAACCTATGAACATGAGTCAGAAAAAAAAGACATAGAAAGGAGACATACATGTTTTGAGGTCGTCATTCCACAACATGGAAAAGCTGTCAGTACCCACATCATCCTAAAACTGAGAGAAATGTTAACATTTTTTTCTGTTGTTGCTTGTACATAGGAAACGGGCATGCTATTGTAACATATACAAATAATTCTTATCTACTCTGACTTATATTTAATTACAACTTTCTCTGTGTTTTAAGCTTTCTTTTTATAACATGGTGCCATTAAGTATCATTCATTTTTATCATTTTCATAAAGTACATCATAAAATAGAAATTATATGGGGCTCTAACTACAAGCTGCATCATATATAGGGTAAGATTCACAATAATGCACATTGTGGAAGGCTGTTGTGCCATTGGAAAGCCTTGCTAAAGGTGACACACAATCCACAATGCACTACAGATGACAAAAAACAAGCAGTGCATCAGCGAGTAAGAGGATATGCACCATGTATGCAAATGAAAGATGTGCCAGACAAATGCATAAAACTGAAATAGGATACATACCAAACGGAGTCGAAAGGTACATGAAAGGGCCTGTACAACACAAAGAAGCATACTAGTGCTGTCAAAAGACTGGAATGGAGCCATAATCACGAACATCTTTTTTTACATTGCTCTTGAGCTCATCCAGCACTATCGCAACACCTATCATCCAGCACTATCGCAACACCTAAGACAGACATACAGACACTCCAGTTACAAATACTGTACACTTTTGCATAGCCTTAAATGCAGTAGGACCATTTCAGAACACATTGATACACCCTTCATCTCTTCTGCCAGCCGTGTCGCGAGAAAGATGCAAATGTAGGATTTTTGCTGAAACTACAGTCATCATTGCTGTGACAATCCTGGCAATATGACAGCCTAAAGATCCACAGCAGACATCAAAGGAATATCACAAGTATCAGCAAGCTCTTGCAGTGTAATGCAGCATGCTAAAACTTATATTTATATGTCCAGGACAGAGCCAAGAGACTAGTGTGTATGTGTGTGTGTGTGTGGGGGGGGGCTTCCATATTATCTCTGACTGCCAGGTATTATTGGTACCACATTCACACATTGAAAATTAGACAACAGGCCCATATGATGCCCATACCTTCACAAAGCAATGCATATAGCATGCCTGTATCAAGTACTCTGGAGGTAGTCATGATACCAATATAGGTTACTACTGACCTGTACCATGTGTTTCAAAATGATACCATGACAAAATGGTCAGCTTGTGGGTGATATTGATTAACCAGTAGGGCTATGGCTCCTGACAATGGAGCAAGGGTAGCCAAAGCAGCACAAAGACCTATACTGTAGCACACTTACACACACACAGCATCACGGGGGTACAGGTTTTCACATCTTAAGATAAGCTTTAGAGATTTCAGTGAATTTTATAAGGCACTGCAGCATAATTCCACAAAGGCATGACACATTTGGTACCTGTTGCATTCTACGCAAGTTAAAATTGCAGAATATGACTGCAATACCTATGCTTTCTTCAGCCAAAGTACCTGACAACAACATGGCTATATCAGCAGGTAGGCAGCCTGGCCAACAGCCAAGAGATACATATGCTAACCAATTTCAGAACAAAGTCATCTTACAAGTCTATGCCTGAGGTTAAGTTCAAACAATAAAAATGCACTCAAGTTATGAGTGCAATGTGGTGTAGGAAACTCACTCAAAGATGAATCTAGTTACCATGGCAGCAGGGATCCAAACATGTATTCATTTGAACGGTCCTGAGCAAAGGTTCAAGCATTACATTAAGTGAAGTTTCAACCATTACCAGAGAACATACACAGCAACAAGACAGGCTCGTTGTCATAGGTTCATAGGTTCATACTAGGCTATCTGCCCGAGGGCATTTATAAGCCTAGCCCATAGTTTTGTGGCTTACGCCACCCCTTTAGTTTGGAGAAACTATGCCCATTATTTTACTGTGCCTCTGTCGAGCAGTGACAATGAGGTAACCCCTGGGGTGTATCTGCGATCTCCCATCCATTGGTCAAGATTCCTCTTGAACAAGGCCAGCGAGGTGCTCTGCCTCACATAAACCGGGATTTTGTTCCACAGCATAGGGAGTCTTTGGGTGATGAATCTATCCCTCCAGCACGTCCTATTAATAACCGTGTCGAGGTTTAAGTCTCCCGCCCTTGTGGCTCTGAGGGATCTAGATTTTTTGAGATGAAGCATGTTCATCAAACCTGGGTTTGACATGGCCTTGTATGTCAGGCATAGGTCACCTCTGAGCAAGCGGTAAGCAACTGAATATAACTGGAGTTCTTTCAGTCGGGCAGCATAAGACAGATTTTTGAGACCCTTTATCCTTTTGGTGAGGAACTTTTGTGGCCTCTCCAGCTGCTGCAAGTGTCGGGTCAGATACATTCCGAATGGGGCATTGTACTCGATCATTGGTCTGATGAGTGATGAGTATAGGGAGACTATGACTTCCCTTGATCTAGATGTGAATCCCTTCATGATAAGGTGGGCAGTGTAGAAGGTCTTCCTAACTAATTTAGCAATATGAGTGTCAAATGAAAGGCTACTGTCAACCTGGGTTCCCAGGTCCCTAATAACTTCTTCTGTGTTCAGGGATTGCCACCTATATGGTAGCTAGGGGTAACCTTATTTTTCCCGAAGGGTATGACTATGCATTTCTTGGCATTTAACTTTAGGCCATGGCTCTGGCACCAGTTATCCGTTTCTGTGAGACCCTTCTGAAGGATATCTGTGTTGGATGTGTTTTCAACTACGGCCCAGTTTGCAGTCATCTGCAAACTTTGTCAGCCATAACCCTCCTGTGTTTGCTTGTACTTCAGAAAAGTAGATGCCAAACAAGAGTGGGCCCAGGACTGAGCCCTGTGGGACACCACTTGTGACAGGCTTTGAGTCTGACATGGCGCCAGCAACTCTGACCCTGTGGGTTCTGTCACTCAGCCAGTTTGCAACCCATCTTGTAATGTATGGGTTTACATTTAAGTTGATGAGTTTTTCAATGATACCCGAGTGAGGTATTGTATCAAAAGCCTTCGCCAGGTCTAGGTAGGCTGTATGGACTGCCTTTCCCTCGTCAATGGCCTTGGTGACTGATTCGCAAAAGTCAACCAAGTTTAAAAGGCATGATCTGCCTTTGACAAAGCCAAACTGGGTTGGATCCAAAGTCTGCAAGTTCCCTATGTCTTTATTTATGAGATCCATTATGATCCTCTCCATGGCTTTGCAGATAAGGCTGGTCAAGCTAATGGGACGGTAATTTCCAGGGTCGGTGGAGGCACCGCCTTTGTGGAGTGGGACCACAGTCGCTGCGCCACTCCTGGGTATGTATCCGGAGGTGAGACTAAGATTAAACAGCTGTCCTAACTGTGGGTTTAATTCCTCGTTGAGTTCATGGAGCACACAGCCGGGGACACCATCAGGTCCCATGGATGCTGTGTTCTTTGCCTTGGAGAGAGCAGTTCTCACCGGGGCGTTAGAGATGTTTGGGGGGCTACAATCATTTGGTATAGATATCTCTCCTTTAGGGGAGAGAAGTTTGCAGTGAACCTGTCAGCCAGTATGTTGGCAATGTCTGTAGGATCAGTAATCTTCACATCATTTTGAACTAATTCTGAGCATATCTGGGAGTTTCCTCCTAGGTTTCTGACATAGCTAAAGAATGCCTTATGGTTGTCTTTAGAGTCCTTAGCTATTTTTCTCAAAATTAGCTTTGGATGATTTTATGAGAGCTCTTAGCTTTTACTTATAGTGATCAGCGGTGTCTTACCTTTTAAGGATTTTGCTCTATCTTGTAGTAGCTTTCTCCTTTTGTTGTAGAGTTTGTTTATGGCTGGGGTCCACCAGACTGGACGCTTGCCTTTGGTACAAAGAGTCTTTGTTTTGCTTGGGATTGCCTGATCCATGCAGCCTGCAGGTGCTGGTAGAAGGCATTTGTAAGTGATTCAGCGGTTTGAGTAATGTTAACCGCCGGCTCAGGGGCCTTAAAGGAGACCACACTAGTCTTTAGAAGTGTGAAGTCGGCTTTCGAGAAGTTCTTTACTGTGGTCTTTTTCATTTCGGGTGGGGGCGGGATGAGGACCTCCAGCGAGATTAGTTTGTGATCAGATCTCACCAGTGAGGGGTATACTTCTGGCATTGAACATTGTGCTCCCATGTTCGTGATGATGAGATCAAGTATGTTTTCTCCTCTTGTGGGGATGGTGACTAGTTGTTCCATGGCATTTGATCTCAGTAGGTCATGTGACCTCAGTAGCATAATGTACAGGTGCAGTAGCACCCTTCTGATTGCTGGACTGACCTGGACTCACATCACTGTCCATGACATATCCCTGACTGTGCTAGGAGGATGGCAGACAGCTACCATGCCTGAAATGGCCTGTAGGGCTTACACCCTCAGCAAGTGGAAAAATATGAAGAAAAGGTGACCAAATAGCAGGTAAACACCTGTGAGACTGTGATGGAAGTTGGCTTCTACAAACAGTTGGCACCTACTTGCCATGTATGTGATGCAAGTTTTCAAGCAGCAAAATACAGTGCTTCAGACAGTGTCTGTTGTAATGTGACATTTGCCACCTGCATTTGCACTCAATCCTAAATGACACTAATTAGTGATCATGTCTTCTGGCAATGGAAAGTGGATCAGGATTGTGTTTATGAAGTTGTTGCAGACAGCAGGTTAGAAGATTATAGTTACACATCTCAGTTCTTAGATCACACAAAACTCATGCAGCAGTTTATAAGCAGTTATCAGTGTCCTGCACTCTTCCTATATGTGGTGTTAGGCAGGATTGGCGCTCAGAATCCAGGCATCCTATATCAGAACTTTGCTGACAGCCACATTCACTACAACAGCTGCAGAGGCTAAAGAGTTGCAAAGATACTTCTAAGGCTACATCAGTTACCATAATATATGGCAATGGTGTAGGACAGTCATCAACATTAGGATCCAAAGGAATGGAATCCAAACAAAAATGGCCACTGTCAGTGCAGACTCCAGCCTGTCCCATTACACAGCTACCAAACCAACCATACATGGTGACCTGGCTACATGGTGTGTAGAGCACTAACTAACCTCAGCATGTGGCACAGTAGTGCTTGACACCTGGTGATGGCCCTCAGCAGCAGCATCCACACCAATGCCTATCACTGATCACTTTGGAAAAAAAAAAGCCAACAGTAAATGTCTTCGGTTCAGGCTAAAGAAAATGCAAAGCCACAGATGTCTGGATTTGTTTCATCATCAGCTTACTCCTGCCGTTCATAGAGAGGTGTTATCCACAGAGATCATAGTACCTTGATGGAGGTTCCAGGACTTGTAAGGAAAAACAACATATCAAGCAATAGTGGAACCAATATCAAAACACCTACCTGCCACATCTGCAGATGGGGTGGTACCACCAGAACCACAGTGAGGCTTCCAGATGAGAATGTAGCTAGACACAATCAATGCCACACACAAGTCTCCTACTAGAAAATTCTGTTGGGTTCTAGTGTTTAGGCCATGATACATTTCCCTGCGAGCTACAACACCGAAACCATAAGTCCACAGCACTGCTTCGTCATAGAATGGTACAGACGAAAAGCAAAATCACTGTGGCATTAAACATTGTTTAGCCACACAACACATCTCTACCATCTTTAAATGGCTACCCATCTGTATTCTAACAAAAGAAACAACCTCTCTAGAAGTATTATCATTGCATGATGGCAGCTCTGATACTCAAGCCTTTAAAGATACTAAAGTCTAAAAATTCACATGAAAGAAATTAGAAAAAGACCTACTGTAGCCCAATATTTCTACACCTTTCCCATTCACACAGCCCAAATATTACATTAGTTAAGTCTCCTTCCACAAAAAAGGCTTATAATCCATTGAACTCAGTTGATAACAGTGACATGCAAAAATCTATGCATTAAAAAAAAAAAAGAAAAAAAGAAAATGGAGTCTGGTGAGGTGAGGGTTCTCGGGAATCAAATTAAATTATCTCTTATTCTGGCATATGGAAATTCATTTCACTGCTCATCATGAAAATATCTCAAAATACTTAAATTATTGCACCCTATACCTTCATATATCCTGTATGACACACACACATATACATACACACACACACACACAATCTTTGTTGCACAATTAATTTGTCTGCTGGGCTCTTTTAGGAGACTATTAGTGTTGGCTTCATTTATATGCGGTTATACTTATTGCTATGTAGAGTTGCATGTCCAGGCATGTTCTTTTAGTATAGCCCCCAAATGTATCATGCTCTTGCATTCTGGTTAACCAGAATACCAAAATATATTTGGTGGAGTTTCTATTTTGTATGGCCCCAGACTGACACCTGCACATACTAAGTCTGTGAATCATGCAGTGGGGGAGGGTGTGGCACACATGTACATATATATTAGGCAAGGTCTTGTGAGGGTAATGTATCTCAGGCATTCTATTGCCTGATGCTGAGGCATTGTGTTGTATGGTACCATAACTCTGTGTTACTGTGCTGCAGATCACCATGGTTCACAGCGTGATGCTCACTTCTGTGCACTTTTATAGGTTGATAGGTGTTTACTGGGATAATGACCTCAAGGGCCTTTTTAAGCCTACTCATGCATCCAAAAATCTCTAACCAGTTCTGATACCCTTAATAAGTGTAAACAGGATCTTAGGAGATGATCCATTTACAGGTTGCCTGTGTCCATTAGAAACATAGGTGCCAAATCAGGGATGAATTTCCTGATCCCCATCCAATTGTCCATGTTGCACTTGAATTAGGTTAGGGAGGAACTCTGTTTCACATGGATGGGGAGCCTGCTCTAGAGAAGGGGCAGTCTACGGGATAAATACCTGTCTCTCCAGCATGTCCTATTTATATTGCAGGCAATGTTTAAGTCTTTAGAATAGGTAATTGTGTTGCTCTTTCTTTTGTGGATATGCAGGAGATCCATCAGAGTGGGGTCTGACAATGCCCTGTATGCCAGGCATATATCTCCCCTCAAAAGTCTGTAGGAGACAGAATACAGGGAAAGGGCTTTGAGGCTGTCTGCACTGGACATTTTACTTGCACGCCGTTTTCTTTTAGTGAGGAACCTCTGTGGATATGCCTGGTTAGCTGCATGCCAAAGGGGGCATCGTACTCAATGATCTGACTGATGAATGCCGAATATAGTTGAACAAGGACTTCCTTGGACTTAAATGCCATACTTTTGTTTATAAGATATGCAACATAGAATGATTTCCTCAGTACTGTAGACATGTGATGATCAAAGGTTAGATTATTGTCTGTGTCCCTAAGTCCCTGACTACTGGGTCATCTCTAAGGTGTGTGTTGTCAATATTATTGTTACCAAGTGTGGATGACTTCCCAAAGGATACTATTGTGCATTTTTTGACATTTAGTTTTAGTCCATGGCACCAACACCAGTTTTTTGTTTGTGTCGGCCCTTCCTGGAGAACATTTGTGTCAGTGTGGGATTCGATGACAGCTCCTAATTTGCAATCATCTGCAAATTTAGTCAGCTAGAGACCATTTACATTGGCCCTGACTTCAGAGAAGTAAATGCCAAAAAATGAGCAGTCCAAGAAATGATTCCTGAGGGACTCCATTTGTGACTGGCCTGTTTTGTAGAGGTGGACTCCCCAATTCTAACTTCATCAGTCCTGTCTGTGAGCCAGTTGGCTATCCACCAGGTGACACACGGGTTTGTACATAACCTCTTGATTTTGTCAACAATGCCAGAGTGGGGTATTGTGCCAAATGCCTTGGCCAGGTCAAGGTAGGTAGTGTGAACCATTTTGCCTTCATTCATTGGTTTGGTGACCTTCTCAAACAACTCCACCAGGTTGAGTAGGCATGACCTGCCCTTGAAAAAAATAAACTGGGGTGGGTCCAGTGTCTGGAGGTTTACTATATCACTATTGATCATTTCCATGGGTTTACAGATGTGATTAGTGAGACTTAGGGTCAGTAGTTTCTAGGGTCTGTAGATAGCCCACCTTTGTGCAGAGGGAGGACTGCTGCTGTTCTCCATTCATGAGGCATGAAGCCTGTTTGGGGGCTACAGTTAAATAGCAATTCTAGAAGGCCTGTTAGATCATGTTTCTTGCATCCAGGGATATTGCCGGGCCCATTGATGTAGTGTTTTTGGCCTTAGAGAGAGCATTATGGATCTGTGCCCTAGTAATACCAGGAGGAGCTGTATTTGATGGTATTTCCTGAGGAAAGGTTGACTGGGAGAGAGACAGGTAAAGCTGGAGCTGAATGTATTGGCCAGTAAGTTTGCTATATCTTCTGGCTAAGTAAAGGTGGTTCCATTTACAATGAGCGCTGCACACAATTGTGTATTGCCTTTGAGGTTGCAGACTAACTAAAGAATGCCTTAATGCTGTCCTTGGAGGCCAATTTCTCCTCAAATTTGGCTTTGGTAGACTTTGCCCTCAGAGTTGTTTTAGTTTGATAAGAGAGTGCCTTTATTCTGCTGGGTGCTGCACCTCCTAATTTTTGTCAATTTTCTTCCTTTGGTTATACAGGCTATTGATTTTGTGATTCCACCGGGATGGCTTGTTTTTTGAGTAAGTTCAATGCTTCTTCCTGGTGGGTACAGCTGCCTCTATACAGCTATTAACATGTTTGTACAGAGTTTCTGTTAACAGTTCTGCATAGGCAGCAGTGTACTCAAGGTTTATGGAGGCTTGAAATTTTGCCAGGTTATCACTTAATAGCAGAAAGTTAGCCTTAGAGTAGTTTCTGAATATTCCAGGTTTAGCTGGGGATCCTGGTTTAATTTTTACTTCAAATGAGACCTTTTGTGGTCTGTCCTTACAAAGGTAGACATTACAGAAAGGGGTTGCAGCACTGTCCCGTATTAGTGAGAACCAGATCCAGTATGGTTGCTTCCCTGGTTGATGTATTGACAATCTGGTCCAGGGAGTTTGTTTACAAAATCCAGGAATCTCTGTGCCTGTATGTTTGGTATCATATAGGATTACCAGATAATAGTGGGGTAATTAAAGTCACCCATGAATATGGTATTGGGTTGGATGATGAGTGTTTCCAATAAGTTTAAATACATGACATGGGTTCCCTGGATCATAGAAGGGGACCTAGGAAGTGGTATTGGATTTTGCCTATGGTGATTTGAACATGGAGCAGCTCCATTGTATTGTCCTGTTTGACCAGCTTTGAGGTATACTTATTTTTTATGTAAATCAAGACACCTCCATCTCTAGTCCCTGTCTCTGTATAGTAGCTGGTCTAAATGCGTAAAAGGCATTATAACCTTGCTCTGGGGCTTTAAACCATGTCTCAGTGACTGCAAAGACATCAGCATTCCCTAGAGAGAAGAGTGCTTCTAGGGAGTGGAGTTTTTTGTTCAGATTTATTTATTATTGGTCTACCGTGTACTGTTTCTCCTGTGCTAATGTAACGGCAATCCAACATACATGACTCTAGCATCCTTTGCTGCATGTTAGGCTAAGTGCACCATTGTGATAAAATAGTGCACGGTAGCAGATCTACATCAACACTTCATCAGACCCTACTAGCATGCAATGTGTATCATATGTTTATGAATCTGACTGTAGCTCTTGCTTTCAGATTCAGAACAACATGACATTCCATTCTTCTAGAATTCAGAACAGAGTTTACAAAAGTAAGCATAAGTGGAAAGTTCCCCACTTGTTCTAATGGTTTCTCATCTGTGTTGTTTCAACCTGTTAAACTGTTTAGTTCAGAAGGAGATATATTGCATTGATTACAGCATTCAGTTGCTAAACTGACAGTCAACTGAGTGCAAAGTTGAAATACAAAGTTTTGAATTATTTTGACCTCCATCTGTGTATACTTATAATGTCCTCAACTTTGCAAGCTATAATACTGCTCTTTACTGCTCATTTACGGACTTCAATTTTTCATCAGACATTTACCCACAATTCAACAGTATTTATGCAATTGTCAATTACTAATGCAAACTAATTTAAAGGTATCAAATAAAATTTTACATTATACATATCAATTTATCACATAAAAGATATTTTAAAAAACACAATCAAATAATCTATTAAAATATGAAACAACCTTTAAAATGATGCCATATACTTAATGCCAAAAAGAATAAATAATAATAATGCCCTAAAAAATTAGTTAGCCTTGAGACTTGGTTTAGACACAACTTACAGCTTACAATAAGAGACTTTTCATCTATCTAATGCTTTTAGTTTTAAAATGCACTTAATTGAAACATACTCATTTAACCCAGGTGGTATATTGGCATTCATCCTAATCTGCCACATAAGCTCACACTCTTCCAATTTCAATTCCCACAAGCCTCCCCTAGGGTTATTTTTTAATTGTTGGATGACTGTGAACAAAAAATTGTGGGATGGGTTTTCAATGCAATGTTTTGCTAAAGCATTTGTAGTGACTTTCTTATTTATGCTATATGAATGCTCATAAATCCTTTGTTTCAGCTGCCTTTCTGTTTTGCCTATGTAGTATGATTGGCATTGCTACATAGACAACACCCATAGTCTCGCAGTTAAATTTACCTTTTACAAAGTAATCTTTACCTCTAATAGTAAACGTATTGCCCATCTTAATATATGGACACTGCTGGCATCTGCCACATTTATACATTTCATGTTTACCATTACACCCTGTATTTTGTAGTTCCAAAAGACATTTTAGGTTAGGACCCCTTCTGTGTATTATGTGTGGCAACCCACTAAACGTTTTACAGATGCTAGCCTCAGTAATAAGCCCCCAATTCTTAAAGATAATATTTTTTTATCTCTTTGGCATCCATAGAGAGTGCCATATCAGATAAATTACCACTGTTCTTTTCTCTCTGTATATCACAGGGCTCTTGTATTTGACAATAACCTTTTTGCAATAATGGTTTAAAATGCCCACAAGTTCTTTTTTTTTTACAAACTTCCAAAAGAACTTGCTCAAAAAAGTATTCAGGGTATCCCCTCTTCAAAAACATATTTTTTAATAATTCACATTCTATGAGAAAGTCTGTATCAGAAGAAACCATCCTGGCAGCTCTCACTAGTTGTCCTTTCATCACAGTTTTTTTCTGATGAAAGGGATGACTACTAGTGAAGTGCAGAAAAGTGCAGAAAGGAATTTGAGTAAGTTGGTTTTCTATATATGATGGTTCTATATCTATTACTTATCCTATCTTTTGACAGCTGCCCATCTAAAAAAATTGATTGATTCTCTCCCAAATTGGAATGTAAATTTGAGAAAATCCATAAGATGTGTCATAGCTTGAATAAAGATTTGTATAGTATTAGGGTTACCCTTCCACATAAAAAAACGTATCTTGCTATCTTGTATACCATACCACATTCTGCTGAAAAAAAATTGTTGTTAAATAGGAGCTCATTTTCCCAGCATGCCATTACACAATTAGCAAAGCTACCTCCGCAAGGTGATCCCATGGCAACACCAGTCCACTGTTTATAGAGCTCACCATCGAATAGCATGAAATTATTTGTTAGAACAATTTCCAATAATACCAAATCAAAAATTGTTTCCTATTTTAATAGATTATTTGATTATGTGGTTTTTAAAATATTTTTTATGTGATAAATTGATATGTATAATGTAAAATTTTATTTGATGCCTTTAAATTAATTTGCATTAGTAACTGACAATTGCATAAATACTATTGAATTTTGGGTAAACTTTGAAGTCTAAGCACTGTTTTAGACGAAAGTGCTTACTGTATTAAAGTTTGTGTGAAATTTACAGCCTATACGTTCGTTTTTTTTTTTTTGTTTTGATCAAGTTTGTTGTACTTGTTTGAGTTCGGACTTCAATTTTTATTACACACTTACTAACTTGCCAGTTAATAAAATGTATTCCCATAAACAGTCAGCACATGATCACTCTCTTTGATCACAACTGGTTAAGATTACAAACTAAAATCTACTAGCACAGATTAAAAAGCATTTTAGCATGAGGGATGCTTGTGAGAGATGACACCCACAATCAAGTTTTATAAACTCCATGGTCACAAACAAAAGTGGAAAAAAACAAACTCTTAGAACAGCATGAAGTGGTGCTGTGTAGTGTTCCTGCCTATAATAGGATAAAAAGAAAATTTTACCATTGTGATTGGCCAGTTAGAATCCAATTAATGGTTCTGGAGTATAAGCATTCATGAGCACATCAGTGAAAATATGACATCAGCAATCATCATTAATTAGTAGAACTGACAGCAGTCTTTGTGAATGTTTCAAATTGCAAATTCATCCCTGTGTTTTCAGAACTGAAATGGAGTGTTGCTTGACGATTTTTGCCACCAAATAAAAGTTTTAGCTTACTGTAAAGAATAGTTAATTCATTTTTTAACAATAAAATGTTCTAGAGCATGCTAATGCCCAGATCTGCAACACTAATTACTGAGGTTAATAGCCAATATATAACACAGAATATAGTTATTAGGTACTATATTTTTAACCCTTTTAAGAGATGCAAGGATTTGGCAATCATGCTTCAAAGAAAAAGATAACAGTATGCATCATAAATAAGGCAGGCATTTATTACAAAGTTGTGTGCTTCAGATACAAGTGAGAACTCATCCTATGGGCATGGAGAAAGAATTAAGCAGTTTACCTATGCCATTCCTCTGATTAACAGCTAAACAGCCTGATCTCCACAGATTTTACCATCTCTCCTTGTACGCAAGGGTTGATGAACAACATTACACCTGCCATTGTGTGTGTGTTTGTACATGATCAGACATCCTTAGATTCTCCATGGAGTAACAGAATAACAAAGCTTCACTGTCCAAACAAAAACATACTTTTACTAACAAGCTGTGTAGGAAACAGTCAAAACCTAATGAGCAAGTCTTTCAATAATATACCCTTAAGTGAACTTATGGGGACCTAACAGCCCTGAGATCCTAGATGTATAACAAGTGTTCCAATCATCATTTGCAATTCCCTCTTCAGAAGTTCAAGATTGACTTCTGTAATTTCCTAGAATAACTCTAGCACCAAAATGACCAGAAAATGCCCAAAAATCTATTCATAGGCCAAACAATGCTGGGGGTGCAGATGGTATATGCTACACTACATCAAGCAAGAAGACAGTGTACAAAATATATATAAATTAGCAACTTAGTACAAATAATGCTACCAAACAATTTATAGACAAGTTACCCCATTTAACAGAGTACTAATGAAAAAAATTCAACTAAACACTTGCAGTGCAAAATCAAACAAAGGAAAACTGTACTTAAAGACTACTACTATTGCTGCTGTTATACCATAGCTCCATAGTTGTACAAATGTTCCGTCTACCCTTCAGCATAACCATATAGGGAGATGTGATGTTGCTCACCAAGTACACAACCAGAATGAGCAGACGATTCAGCTTTATACACAGCAATGGGTAATGAGGCTAATTTAGGTCAGACAGCACCATTCTCCAGCACAGTTTTGTAGTCTGGAAGAAGTACAGTTCACTCACTCACACAGACACCGTTGAGTGTGTATACACATGCACACTATGGGAGGCAAGCATATGCACCCATTTGCATCACACCACCACTGAAATGTAGAGAGAATGACAAATGTGCTAGTGACATGTACAGTACTATTTTGTCCTATGCTGCTATGACTGCACCTCTACATCGCCACCATATCAGCTATATAAATATATAGGTCTGGTGGTGCAAGGTTTGATTCACTCAGTCGCCTTTGTCTAACTGTGCGACTCTGAGCAAGTCACTTAACCAGATGCCACTCACAGGCTGAGGCTGAAAATGGTCCATGGAAATTAGTGCTCTACCCAGGAAAACAATTACAAATAAAAAGATAAACAAATACATATGGTATAGCAGACGTTGTATCCTATGTCTTGTTGCAGATGAGGCACACACATTACAGCCCTTCCTGAGTACATATAGACATATCCTGTGGTATGCAATACAATATGCACCCCTGCATAAACCTCCTGAGAATACTAATGCTGTTGCTTCTAACTTATAATTTTAGATGTACACGCACAATGCAATACCATCCAGACTCCATTCTACTCACTGCTGCAATTACTTTAAAAGCATTGGAGTTGGTACAAGTATCATCTTTAATGCAGTGCTAAACAGGGTTGTGTAAAAGTCACAAGTTATAGCCCATATATGTGTGTGCTGGGCAGCTGTACAAGCTGACACTTTCATAGTTGCTGATCACATCATGTGATATGTTCACAGCTATTCACTTTGCCATATAGAGAAGTATTTTTCCTCCTAATAGAGAGAAACTATGTGCTCAGGAAGAGCCGATGACACTAGTGTCCCGTGGAACATGCACATTGTGCCACTTTTACATTTCACACAACACAGGGGTACAATGACAAAGTCATACTTATACTTTGTAGAGCAGATCTATCCAAGTAACACACTAATAGCCATCACATATCACTGTGTACACCTAAGAGGCAGGTGTTGAAAAACTGCATGATACCCATCGTCTGTGGTGAGGATATTATCCATCCCCTCCAGTATTAAATATACACACCCACACTTTCAGATGGGCTCTGATTTTGTGCAGCATCAGAATGTAGGATAAGATACTATTGAAGTTCTACATGTATACAACCCACTGAGGGCTCAGTACTTTATGCCCATATGAGCACACACCATGCATAACCTCATCACACAACTTACAACACTGTGCACCCTTCTGCTGAGAGCAGGATGCTTTTGCAGGAATGGTTGCTTTTGACAGTACATGATCTGCACCTGACTGCAACCTTGTAGCAGCAAAGATCTCAGACATCTGCTCTTGGGGACAGGCTGGAAGTAGATAGGTATGCTTAGGTGCAATACATCTTATATGTTCACTTCATGTCAAGTTTCCTGCAGTGATGGAGGTAGCAAGCAGTCCCATCACTCCTTCCAGCCACAGTGAACCTGCATCCAGGGACTCAATATGCACTGTGTGCAGATATACAAGTGACCATCAGTAGACATATTCTGGCTTGTAAGATCACATGACCATCATGTAAAGGATGAGGGGGAGATATTGGGTGCCTCCATGTTTCCCAACCATTGTCAGGGTGATTCATCCCATGGTTGCCGCTTTCAGCTACCCTTTAGCTCCCTGTTTGTCTGAATGCAGTGCTCAGTTGTGTAGTGAATTAGATTGTATATTGAGGACCTGATGTTTTTCTGATTGCTCAGGTCATACTGTAGCACATAGGGTGAATAAGAACAGAAAATTATTTTCCTAAATTGTGCACCGCTTAGTATTCACACTGAAACACAGAGAGTAAAGACCGACAATTCTGTTCTTGAACTGCACATCTTTAAATACTGCGACCAAGACCTTTCCATCATAAAATGATCTCTTACATTATTATAAATAATTACATACCTAAATGTAATTTGCTCAATAAATATATACTTGTAAACAACCAAGCTGCTCCAGGTGTAAAAGATTCAACTGTTTGCATTACTTATACTTCAAGATTCTAAATGCAGGATATTGTTTCTTTTATTGTGGTCAGGTTTTCCATCTTGTATGCAGTTATGTCCGGGTTGCGGCTGAAATGGGTCTTCTGTTATCAGGCCACTACCCTATTTACAAACAAACATGCACACATACATAAATGTATACATAATTAAATAAAAATAAAATACCCTTCCTCCATGCTGCATCAGGCATGTAGTGTGGAAATTACATATAAATCCTGACATCTGTCCATTCCCACTCCAGATGGACTTTTAGGAAGCCAGGACTGCTGCTAGATGGTTTCTGATGTCTGACTCCATCATCTTAGATTTAAATCCATTTGCAGTGGAAACTGCTAGTTCAGCTTGTATGGTAACAATCTGACACTCATTGTAAAATCTGTAAATATTCTATGTACAGAGGCCTGAACTACAAAGTATGTAATGTAGCCTCATCAGATTACCCCTGTCAACAATGGTATCTGATCAGTGTAACTGATTTTGTATTGTTTACTTTATAGCAAGTATTTGTATGACCTATTAGCATGTCATTTGTTTGTTTTATAGACAATATTGTGTTACCAATGTGTTTTGGTCTGTAGTACTTCACCTTGGGACTCTACTCCCAGTAGGACATTCCAGGTTAGCAAATGTAATAAATAAAACAAATCAACTGCTGTTCTCTATAGTGCTAATGCAACAGCCACTGAGTGCAAAAAGTATGTAGAAGTAATAGTGAAATGCTATGCTTTTTGCATGGTTTACTATCAAAATGTCACGGGACAAAATAAATCCTGTGCAGAACACAGACAAAAAATAGCAAAACACAAAACATTCCACAGAGCACAATGTTGAATCTGTTGAACAAATTCAACAGATCGACATTATCGGACAGTGATGTCCATATAGGAGCGCATGTAAATCAAACTTCTACACTTGACATCATGTTTTTGCAGGGGGGGGGCTATGCCCCCCACACCCCCTGCTAACTATATATTCTAACTCCGAGATCGCACTACAGTGAAGAAAGGGATGCAGTTCCCAAACCGCACTGTACTGCAGTCTCTGTACAGTACTTTGAGTTCATATCAGTGAATGCACTGTGCATTCGCTGATATGAACTTTCGAACAAGGAGATATTAGGCAACACTGAAAATCGAACATCTATCTTTCGCGTTTTTCATCTGCAGAGCATCTCCGTTCGCTATTTAGATTGTAAACCTCTTTGCATACTTATTGTCTGTGTGACTGAATACTTTACCATGTTGCTTATAAAACTACCAGACTTGTATTTTTACCCTTAAGGAAAGGCACACTGCTAAACTCTGAAATAAACAATTTTCAGCTGTGACAATAGAAGGCAGAGCAAATAACCTTCTGCAAGGCATGTTCTCCTATATGAGCAAACAGTGTGAAACAGTTAATGGAGTGTCTCTACACAATGTTTGTAGAAGTTGCTACTAATTATCACCCAGAGGATTCAAGAAAGCAGTTAACACGGGAAAGGTAATAACAAAAAAGTTCACTGTCTCACAGTTTTATGTCTGAACATTTTTAAACAGCATGGGGGCATAACATAATGAGATAGATAACTAATATTCTACCTGTACATATGTACCTACTTATCCACCCACAATCACACACACACACTTCTATGTAAAATCATTATGGGTCAGCTTCCTGAATAATATTGAAATAAACATGTCAGGAAAAATAATACAAATATAGAAAGCCTAGCAGAAGTGCCAACTGATCTAACATGCTGTTTAGGGCTAGACTGAATTTACCAGGATGAAACATAGCTGTTCATTTAGGTAGGTTAAACTAGTCTATAAGATGCAAGACAACTGTCTGGGATTTTTTCCTGTCTTTAGTTTCTTAATCTCAAGTCTTACCACTGCTGATAGATGCCGTGACCTTAAATAGCTCCTGGCTCACTAAACACATTTATGACAGAACAGCAGTACATTATGATTGGATGAACGTGTTTTCTGTATTTATTTCCTCCAACTGATTTAAAATAATACTTGAAAATTAAAATCACTCTAGATACCTGGGCTGATGATTATTCACTTGCTGTTTCTGTACTCTTCTTGTAACCAAAATATTTCAGCTACCACGCTAAAAGCATGAAACACCTATTTTAAGGCAGAAGCAATTAGCTTAGCAACGGTAAAAGGCATAGGTATTTCTTATTGTTTCCATATTTCTATGCATTTTTCAATAAGGCTGAAATAGAGAGATAAATAGTCAAGTATTGCAAAACACATTTGTTTTTGGCAAAATATTTGTTAATGGTTGAATAAGCTTGGTCCCAAGAAAGTAAGATGATGTGCATCTTATATTTATGATGGGGGAGGGGGTCAGGTGACAAAAACAGAGATGTGTGTAAATGTTACTTTTTCCCCCCACTGTCCCTTGAGATGTCAGGTTCTCTTTAAGACACAGCTGTTGTCATAGTAACAGTTGCAATTTCTGGAGCACAGTGTCTCCACTGAATAATTATGATATAATGCACACTGTAGGTAATGATTACACCCGTTACAAATACCTGTTTTTGTATCTTCTCAGTCAGTTCAAACAAAGATGGTGCATTCCTTTGTAATCATCGGATACTACTGGTGATTTCAGCCAAACTTATAAGAGCATGTCACAACTTGCTGATTAAAAATGTACTAGCCATGTCCACCTACCTTCCCCACCCAGCAACTCAAAATATGAATGAAAACAAAAACAAAGTCTACAAGGTTCCTAAACTGTGTAATTTGTTAGGATGGTTTTGGTAAACACAGTTTCAATCATACCATCCATTAAAATATTTTAGACCTCTTTCTAAATGACACATTTAGAATGTACACCTTTTTGTTGTTGTTAAATGTGAACTTTTTGATGATGTGTTAGAGGCTCAGGCTTTCTAACAAGGGCTTGAGAGGCCACATAATATCCCTTTGTTTATTGAAATAATTTAATTTAACAAAATGCGCAAAACCAGTGGTCACGTATTGTTGTGGTGCTATTGCCCACAGGACATGTGCTAATAAATTAAAATATAGCATGCTCTTTTATCAACTAACACAGAAGTAACTATCCGCGGTAGTGTTGTTGCCTCACAGCAAGAGGTTCTCCCGTTCGATTCTTGGCTGGAGTGCGGGGAGTGCCTTCTGTGTGGAGTCTGCATGTCCTCCCCGCGGTTGGGTGGGCATTCTAAAGACATGCGTAAATGGGTGTGCCTTCGTTGAAGGTTGAACATCGAGCTGGCACCTCAACGTCCATGAAAATGTACTGCCAATCATTAGCGGACTGGAGTTCCACTGTGGCGACCCCTAACCGGGAAAAGCTGAAAGACGACAACAACAATAGAAGTAAGGCATCTGCCTATGTCAATAAAATCTGAAGCCTGGACCTCAGTCCAAGTGCCAGAACTCTGTGTGAAAGGGGTTGAGGATCAGATAGTTAGATGCTTGACCTCTTATTCCAGGAGTTCTTATATAAAGGAGGAACTGAAATTAAAGAGAGGTTATTACAAGCTAGTACAATATCTCTGCCACCAAGAAAGTTAAAATGACAGATATATGTTGGGATAAGTGAACACTGAACTGTGAATACATGAATCCACCCACCCTCCTACACTGGTTACCAACGTCTACAGCTGGGGACACTGGGATCAAGGGCTAGACCAAAACTCCTCAATAAAAGACCACAAGATTCCACTGTTTTGTCCCAAACAAAGAATCTGACAGTTATGCGCATCCCAGGGAGGGCTCCACCTTGTACTTCAGAGAGCAGAACAAGTGTGATAAACCACCAGAGCTTAAGGAAGGAAAGACAAGCTGAAACAGCAACTGGTTCCAGACAAGTTGTTGCACTACACAGTCCGTGGAAGTCAGCTGAAAAAAGCATGCTGCCTACTGTCCCTGATACTATGGGGAAAAAAACATGCAGCATACTGTCCCTAACAGTATGAAAAAAAGTACACAGCCTACTGTCCCAGATATTATGAACTAAAAAACATACTGCCTACTGTCCCTGACATTATGAAAAAAACATGCAGCCTACTGTCCCTGACATTAGTGCAATGTATATGTGTGTGTTTGTGTGTGTGCATTCATGTGCACAGTGTATGCATCTGCCTTTGTGGGGTCTGAGTGCATAGCTAAATACAGTGTGTTTTGTGCCCAGCAATGAACTGATATCTCTCCTAGGGTCCGTTGTATACCTTACATGCAATGCTTACTGGGACAGGCCCAACTCTATGTCTTACATATGATGCTTACTGAATAGGCCTAGCTCCTTTGCAAACCTGAATAAGAGAAAGTGGGTATCTGAAAAGGGCTGAATGAATGATACAACATTCAGATAAGAGTATGCCAAATCCAATGCTTCCTAGGGAACAGAACTCAAAATGTGGCTATTAAATAAGTTACTGTCTTTCCAGAAGCAATAGGTGAACATGTGGGGAACTGAGGCAGTTGTGTACAGCAGGAAAAAAATCCCAATATGAGGAAATGATTACTGCAAAAAGTATTGGTCTAACAGCCAAATACTGTAGAACTATAAAAGTACACATATTTTATAAAGCGTATACAATTATGGAAAGTATATGCAAGATCATTCAAATTGGGTAGGTTTCAAGCTAAACTTCATTGTACAAAAAGTTTCTCATTATGATCAATGAAAGTGAAAACACTAAATATACCCGTACATATTTCATCTTTATTTGGGATAGCAAACAAAACAAAAACTTGGCATCGCTCCACAGATACTACACTTTTGCTAAGGGGCAGAGAAGTGCCATTAAGGGGGAGGGGAATAGATCAAGAAATAAAGAAACATCAAAGCAACTCTTCTGATAAAGGATTTACCTTAAGTGTACTAACCTTACAGCCAAGTTATGCATAAGAATATAATTACACATATTAATAATGCAAAGTTTGTGTCTTTCGGCTTTTCCCGGTTAGGGGTCGCCACAGCGGAACTCCGGTCCGCTAATGATTGGCAGTTGATTTTTACGTACCGGCTTGCCAGGCCTCACGCACAACCTTCAATGAAGGTACTCCCATTCACGCATGTCTCCATGCAGAAGACGCTCTAGCTGAGAATTGAACCAGACAGCATCTTACTTTAAGGCGACAATGCTACCGCAGCACCACCATAATGCAAAGTAACATGCAAAATATATACACATTTCAACTGCATAATTCACAACAGCTCAACCTTAAATGCAAATGTATGCTATACAAAGGATTTTATTGGCAAGAGATACAATAGTGCTTCTCCCATTTTGAGGACTCATCATTTTGCTGCAGCATGCCATCTCCATGCACTCTTAATCTTGCTGTTCATCATAAAGGTTCTGTCTCAACAACAAAAGGCTGTTAAACAACTGAGGCTTGACTGTAATTAAGCTTTCTCTACAACAATAAACTGGCCATAATGCACTTCCCCAGAAGACTTTCATAGGTTCATAGGAGATTACTACGCTAATGGCTTAAGGGCTCTTACAAGCCTAGCCAATATGATCAGATTTTACCCAATATATGGCCCCTAGGGGCAAGAGGGTGGCATGGATTTGTGCCTGTGCATTGAGTTTCTTACAGATTGCTCCTGTCCATGAGGGACATATGCACTACACCAGGTGTGAATTTGCAATTCCCCATCCATTTTATCCAAACTGCATTTGAAGAGGGCCAGTGAAGGGCTCTGCTTAATGTTAATAGGAAGCCTGTTTCAAAGAAGGGGAAATCCCTGAGTCATATAGCCATCTCTCCAGCAGGTTTTGATTGAGTCGCTGACTAAGTTTAGATCCCTAGATTGAGTGACCCTTGTGCTGCTTTGACTTGTGGATGTGTAGCAGCTCCATCAGGGCTAGATCTGTGAATACATTGTAGGAAAGGCATAGGTCACCCCTTAATAGTCAGTAGGGGACAGAATAAAGGGATAGGGTTTTTAGTCTATCCACATAGTTCATGTTGTTTACACTCTGTATTTTATTTGTAAAAACCACCTCTGAGTCACTCCAACTGCTGTAAGTGCCTAGTTAAGTAGATTCCAAATGGTGCACTCTACTCAATTATTGGTCTAATGAGGGCTGAGTACAGCTGAACTATAATTTCCTTGTATCTGGATACCATACTTTTACTTATAAGTTGCACCACATAAAAGGATTGCCTCACCACTGTGGACGCATAGTGGTCAAAGTTCAGACTACTATATTGTGTACCTAGATCTCTCATCTCTGAGGCTACTAAAAAGGGGTGTGTTATTGATGTAATTTGCAGGGGTATTTGACTTCCCCATGGGTATGACAATGTATTTTTTGCATTTAGTTTAAGGCCATAGTTCTAGCACCTATCATTTGTCTAATCTAGACCCTCCTGAAGAATAGCTACATCATTGGGGAAATTCAATGATTGCCCACAGCTTGCAGTCATCAGCAAACTTTGTCATCCAGAGGCCTTCCACATTTGCCTTGACTTCAGAGAAGTGCATTCCAAACAGAAGTAGTTCCAGTACTGAGCCCTGTGGCACACCACTAGTAACTGACCTCTTGCTGGATCTAGATTGACCCACTTTAATCATGTGTCCTGTCCATGAGTCAATTAGCTAGCCATCTGGTGACATAGGTATTATAAATAAACTCATAAAACTCGGCATAAATCCTGGAGTGGGGAATTGTGTCAAATGCCTTGACAAGGTAGAGATAAGCAGTTTATACCATCTACCATTTTACCATCATACATGGCCTTAGTGGTGTTCTCAAAGAAGTCCACCAGATTCAGCAAGCATGACTTGCCCTTGACAAAGCTGAATTGGGTTGGGTCCAGTGTTTGGAGGTCACCTATGTCATTATTTATCAGGTCCATGATTATTCTTTCCATGGCCTTACATACAAGACTAGTCAAACTTATGGGTCTGTAATTTCCCAGGTCAGTAGATGGTCCCCCTTTATGCAGATGGTTGACTGTTGCTGTCCTCCACTCTAATCAGGTCAAAGCCAGTCCACAGGCTGTGGTTAAACAGGGATCCTAATCAGCCTGATAAGCCCTGATTTAATGTATTTAAGAGGCAACCTGGTATATTGTCAGGCCCTATTGAAGCAGTGTTTTTAGCTTGAGAGAGCACAGCTGCAATGTGTTCTTTGGTGATAATTAACAGTGGTGTGGTGGAGGGTATTTCTTGGGGGAGAACTGGGGGTGACAGGAAGGAGAAATTTGAGATCAATTTGTTGGCCAACAGATTTGCTATGTCTTCCATCTTCAACTAATTTTGCACATTGTAGGGTGTTGCCCTTAAGATTCTGGACATAACTGAAAAATGCCTTATGGTTATTCCTTAGCTTTGGAGGCTATTTTTACCTCAAAGTCTACTTTCAGAAACTTGACTAGTTCCCTGATTCACTTGTTTAGACTAATGAGGTACTTATTGCTCTGTTGCACAAATTCCCTCTTACTTCTTGACAGGTTGTGTAAAAAAAGAAAGAAAATTATATTACACAGAGGCTGTTTTTTATGACGTTACTTACTGTGCTTTAACTGACATACATTTAACATGCTACCACTGCACCTTCAGGCACTATTTACAAATTTCTTAACTGGTTAAATTATTGGCTAATTAGCTGTTGTTAGTGTGGTCTCTAAGGGCTGTGTTTATTGAAGAGTATATGTTTAATCGATAACTTTAATTGCAAGTATAAATGAAGCTGGTGGTGCAGTGAAACCTTTATTGCAGTGATATGGGACCAAGGCTGGCACTAACACACATCTATAAAATAAGTGATACAGGTATGGGATTTTTGGCTTCCTAGTCAGTTCAGTTATAGATTGGTTCAGGTCCTTCTGTCTCTATCCCTGCAGCTGAACACTACTCATTTTCAATTGCAATTCCAAGTTTTTCTGAAGGCAATCGAACTGACACACACTAGTTACATATGCCCCTCTGTGTGAAAATGTAGTTTTAAAACCTTCCACATTTGCCTTAAACTAACATGACTGATTCTGACAACTACTTCACTATTATGGGTTTTAGATTTTTAATTTATTTATTCTTAACTGGACTATGCTGTTTTAGACCCTTTACAGCCACAACCCAGGCCAGAAGTGCAAAAGAAAATATTTTATTTATTTATTTTATTTTATTTTACATTTGTTAACCTGGGGTGTCTGACTGAGCTGAAAAGGTCCTTTTTCAGCAGAGGCCCAGGGAGAAAAGCTCCACATAGAAAAATTACAGATACATTTAGATATTTAGACACGATCAGTATACACACAAATTACAACAGATATGTTTTTACAGTGGTATGCAGCACATCAACAGTTATATTGGAGAGAACAAAGAAAATATTAATTTAAAAATAAAGGTAATTAATAGATTTGTGGTGTACAGCTGAAATTTGGAACATAGAATACATACATAGTACACAGGTACAGTACATACACTGTGCATTAGCCAGTGCTTGTGAGTAAGAGTTAGAGTAAACAACCATTTTTTTTTTGAAGACGACAAAATACTTCAAGAAAAAAACAGGGAGAACACAAACTTGGAGAAAAAAACAGAAAGAACACAAACTCCAGGCATGCAGTTATCATAGGTGGACTTGACCTCTGACATTGAAATGTGAGGCAGAGATGTTAATCACAGGTCACTGCATTGTCCAGTGGAAATTAAAAATCATTTGTGTGTATTACCTTGCTAGTACATATGTGCATCCTTCGGTTTTACCTAGTTACAAAATAATAAAAATGGAGTTTGTATACAGGAAACATAAGAGAAAAATATCTAGCAATTTCTTTGACTAAGGGGTGTTGATTTAGAGTATATCAGATCTGTTCTAATTTATAGATAGCTTAAGCTATGATGCATATCCCAAAAGGGCTTACTGCTTGTATTTATCTCTGCATTTATTATACACTTGTTCATAAATAAAATCCATTTCTTGTTCACAATTGAATGCATTTCAAATGCATACTTGTATATATTTCACTGTTTATCATTATAAAAACAGGCACAAGCAGGAAAATATGTACTTTGAGTAGACCGTCTTCATTAGTCTGCCTGAAGAACACAATTACACAAAGCTTTGTTAGAATGGTAAGGTTGTCAATGCATAAACTGTAAGTATAATTATTGCATAGTACCTCAGAACAGTTATTTTATACTACATAAAACTCAGCACTCAAAATACCAGGTTACATTTGGATTCAGATTTGCTGCAGGAGTCCTTCTGTACCAGTAACAGTTGCCAGCCATGTTTTCCCATCTGACATGTGTGTGTCACCTGTTTACCATCATACTTACCACTGACGGACTCTCCATTGCTCTGTGAAATGCTGCTGTCCATGTGCACTCAGTACTGAGATGTTTTTCCTTGCTTTAATTATCACATATGCACACATTCTACACGTGGCAGCAGTGTGAGGAAAGTCTGTGTGTTGCTTTGCAACTCTACTCTTTTTTTTATGAGTGAACAATGGATTGCGTATGTGTATAGCTCTACAGACAATGCTCTTACAAAAGGAAAAGAATAAAACACTTCCATGTGTGTCGGCATCTGTTGGCCCTCTAAGCCATTTTTTCAAAAACAAAAATATGCCACTGTGTGAAACAGTGCTGCGGAACTGGGGTAGGTATAATATTAAACAAATAGGTACGGGGTAAGTATTATATTAAATAATGATAGTGAAAACAGAAAAGCAATGCACAAAAAATAAACATTTTCTTGTTAGTAAAATGAATGTTTTATCACAAATTCCAGAGTGAAACAAAAGCCTTCATGGATAGGATCATGACCTTCCAAACAGTTTTCTTATCCTGATGCTTTGAGGGTGTGCTTTGAATTCATTTTATTATGATGACAGTGAAAGCATTCAACCTGCAGTCTTATGCTTTATTACACCAAAAATAGCTGACTTCTGAGCATTTTCTCAACTCCCGAGTCTCCCAGATACTAATACATAAATCTGCAACTACTCACGTTTGGTGGTTTCTCCTGCCTTGTTTGATGTGAAATCTAGTCCTTCCACTTTGCTGATACTCCTTCCCAAGTCTTCTAATCACTATTGGTTTCCATGCAATTACTTCGCAAGAAAAGAGAAAAATTCATGCTATTGAATGTGAATGCACTAAATTACAACAGGAAAAGCAGGTTTTAATGTTAGTTTGAAAAACAAGGTTGTTTCCATCAGAATTTTGATAGTTTCTGTTGTGGAGCAAATCCCCTGCAGCCTCCTTCTTAATATGTTCAAATCTGAGGTCACTGCATCATGGAGAAAAGGAAAGCACCTTCATTACAGCCAACTCAGACTACAATGAACAGCAAAATAGGCACTGATATACTCACATAAGTGCATATGGAGACCCATGCATGCTTGCACACACATTATGCATATTCATGCACCCATACATGGGTGCCCACACACACACACACACACACACACACACACACACTCACGTACCAACACAAATAAATAGACCCCTCCCAACAAGACCCACATGCATAGCAGCTCCAAATACACAGGTCACAATGTTCTCTGCATGTACATCATAAAATAAAATTGCCATAAATCAAAGCATTTCATTGCATTTTCTTCAGCAAAGCCAACACTAATGTTTATACTGTAGGAAAAATGTTACTATCACTATTCTATGATCACTCACCGAAACTCAGTCTGATGAAATGATTGCCCGTTTATAGCAAGAGAGTGATGCTCTGCCTGGAATCCATCTACTGGTGTCCACCATGAACTGAATTTTTCTGCACTTGGTTTCCATGTCACTCATCTGAAATAACATCTGAAGTAGTCATGTTTTTTCATTCCATGTATGTAACCCCCTCTCATCTGTTGATGTGGTACAAGCTCTCCTCTGCACCCCAACACATTATAATATTGTTTAAAGCAAAGCTGTTGAGATAATACAGAGATTTGTTTCAGCATAAACTAGCACAGTTGCACATTCCTTTCCATCTCTGCAAGAGAAATTGTTTCTAAAATGACAAGGAAGGTAAGTGTGGCATCATTGTGTGTGACAACTGTCCTTCACTAATCACCCAGACCATTATTCCCCAACCATAAGAACAATCACATAGCCTTATGTCCCGTATTCTTATGTTTCAATGACTAGTTTCCATTTAAGCTCAGCAACCTACAGAGTACCTCTTCTGGATACTCCCCTCACCTGCAGACCATCAAACCTTCCTGTAGTGGACCCCTATTCATTCCCTATTCATTCCCCAATGATATGAAATCCCCAGACTCACTGGTCCAAGAGTTATATGTGAAGATGCTATCAAATAAGAGGTCAGTAGAGTTGTTTAAACCCGTATGAGCATCCCATCTAGGAGGGCTTTTACCCGTGGTGTTGAGGAGAGCACTTTTGCCAAAGCAGGACCACTTATTTTATCCACATTTGTGCTCTCCTTAACATGTGTTGACAAAGGCTACCATCACCACCTAGGAAAGTTACATCTTCATTGCTCCAGCTCCCTGCATCCTATTATATAACCCTGACTCCAAGCAGAGACTATGATAGCAAAGCAACAGTAGAAACTGACCAGGATGACCAGCATCCCTCCCCCACAACATAGGAACCACATCCTCCCTGCACCATCAAGCACCACTAATCAAACTAAGCTTTATCCCTCTACACCACTGAAACCCTTTCACAATGTCATATTTATCTCTACTTACAATAACTGCTGCAATATCCTGTATGTATCAAGAAAACTGGATTTCAATTTCTAAAATTAAATAGGTTAAAGCACGTACAAATTTTATACAGAAAAGCCTATTTTAGTGGTATCTGTATGCTTGCTTTCTCAGATTTGTTCAGAATCTCATGAGCTTCATTAGAGATTACACCCATGCAATTAGGTTAGCTGAAATAGACAATAGCACTACTATAATTTATCTGAATCCTAGCAGTTAAGGCTTCACTGGTAAGCTGTAGTTGCCCTACAGTGACACAGAGATGCAAGAGCCAAATGGAAGAAAAGATAAGTGTGGTGATTTTTAATTGAGCTACTCTAAATTCAGAGACATGCAATTCCACCTACCAATCCATACAACACAGACATGAACAATGAACTCAGGACAGACACATGCACACACCCAAGCAGACACACACATAAACAAACACCCCACCCAGACAGACACACATACAAACACATCCCCAAGCCAGGCACGTGCGCAAACACACACTCAGAGGTGCGCACACTCATTCAGAGACACACGCATGCACACGCAACCCAGGCAGACACACACCCAGGTAAACACAGACAAACACATGCACGCATATACACACTTGCGCACATACACACACCCAGGCAGGCACAGACACGCGCGCGTGCACATACACACACCCAAGCAGACAGACACATATTCATGCACACACACACACACACACATATCCAGGCAGACACAGACACACACACACACACCCCCCACTCAGGCAGATACATGCGCACACACACACACACACACACACACACACACACACACACACACACACATCCAGGCAGACACATGCACGCACAAACACACACCCACACACACACACACACACACACACACACACACACACACACACACACACACACACACACCCAGGCAGACACAGACACACTTCCATGCACACACACAAAGCATGTGAAGACGCACACCCACCCCACCCAGGCAGACACATGCATTCACACTCCCCAACCAGGTGCATACACACACCCACTCAAACACCCCCACCCAGACAAAGACGCACACACCCAGGTAGAGATGCACATGCACCCCTACACCCAGGCAGATATACACCCACCCCACCCAGGCAGACACGTGCACTCACACACCCCCACCCACTCAGAAATACCCCCACCCAGACAGACACATGCACTCACACACCCCCACCCAGGTGCATACACACACCCACTCAGAAACACCCTCATCCAGACAGAAACACACATGCACCCCTACACCCAGGCAGATACACACACACATATACTTCACCCAGGCAGAGACACACACACACACAGACCTGCATGCACACATCCAACCCAGGCAGATACACACACACACTCAGGCAAACGTGTGCGTATACACACACACACACACACACACACACACACACACACACACACACACACACACACTCAAACAAGAACACACCCACAAGCAGACACACCCACCCACACCCAGGCAGACACACAAATGTGCACACAGACACACACAACAAGGCAGGCACACCCACACCCAGGAGGACACATACCCACACCCACCTCCAGGCAGACACAAGCACACACAACCCCCCAGGCAAACACGCACAATCAGGCAGGCAGACACACACACACACACCCCTAGGTTGGCAGACACACAGACGGACATACACACCCACCCCCACCCAGGCAGACACACACACACCTCCCCAACCAGGCAGATGCATACGCACACACACACACACACACACACACACTCAGGCAGACACACATACACAAACACACTCATCCATTCAGTCACATCCACCCAGACACACACACACACAAACACTGAGGCAGACACACACCTCCAAACACCGAGGCAGACACAGACACGCACACACACCCAGGGCAAGCAGACACACGCACACACACCCAGGACAAGCAGACACACACACATACCCCCAAGGCAGATGAGCACGCACACATACCCAGGCAGATCCACACACAAACACCAAGACAGGCACACACACACACACACACACACACACACACACACACACACACACACCCACCCATACATCCACACCCAGCCAGGCAGACAAACATGCACCCACTGACCCAGGCAGACACCCCCCCCAAACACACACACACACGCAGGCAGATACACATGTACCCACCGACCCAGGCAAGCAGATGCAGACACACCCAAGCACAACTCCACCCAGGCAGACACACCGCCAAACACACATCTCCACTCAGGCAGAGAAAGATACACACACGCACGCTCACACGTGTGCACATATCCAACCCAGGCAGATATACACACACGCCCAGGCAAACATGTGTGCATGCACAGACACAGGCAGACAATTCAGATGTGCACACACACACAAACAACCACAAACCCACAGGCAGGCACACACACAATCAGTCAGACACACCCACCCACAGGCAGACACAAGCACACACAACCCCCCAGGCAGACACACACACACAAGCAGGTAGCACTCACAAATACACACAAGGCAGGCAGTCACAAATACACACAAGGCAGGCGCACACACATACACCCCTAGGCCGGCAGACACGCACTCAGACATACACAGTCACCCCCACCCAGACACATTCACACAACTACACACCCAGGCAGTCGCATACACCCACACTTGCACAAATGCACACACTCAGGCAGACACACACAAACACACTCATCCAGACACACAAACACAAACACCGAGGCCGACACACACCTCTAGACACCCAGGCAGACAAGCACACACACGCACATACACCCACCCACTGACCCCAAGGCAGACACAACACCCTCAGGCAGATAGATGAGCATGCACACACACACACCCAGGTAGATGCACACACAAACACCAAGACAGACACATACATCCCCATACACCCACATCCAGCCAGGCAGACACATATGCACCCAAACCACCCACACACAGGCAGGCAGATATACATGCACCCACAAACCCAGGCAGACAGATGCAGAGACACCCAGGCAGACACAGACACACACACACACTCTGGCAGACACACACCCATCCAGGCGGACACACCCCCACCCAGGCAGAGAGAGAGACACACACACACACACACACACACACACACACACACACACACACACACACACACACACACGTGTGCACACATCCAACCCAGGCAGATATAAACACACACACACAGGCAAACGTGTGTGCGCACGCACACACGCACACACACACACACACACACACACACACACACACACACAAACAATTCAGATGCACACACACACTCAAACCCCCACATACCCACAGGCAGACACACACATGCACACACAGACACGCACACAACCAGACACACCAATAACCCAGGAGGACACATACCCACACCCAGCCCCAGGCAGACACGCACACACAATCCCCAAGCAGGCACATACACAGGCAGGAAGACGCACACAAATGCACACAGGCAGGCAGAGACACACACACACACACCCCTAGGCCAGCAGACACGCATTCAGACAAACATACACACCCACCCCCACACAGACAGACACACGCACACACCCAGGCAGATGCATACGCACACACCCATGTGCACACTTACACACACACACACACACACACACACACCCCGAGGCAGACACCCACCTCCAGACAGCCAGGCAGACACAGAAGCAGACACGCACACATGCGCACATACACCCACCCACCCCAAGGCAGACACACCCCCCTTAGGCAGATGAGCACGTATACACACACACACACACACACCAACAGGCAGATGCACAAACACCAAGACAGACACACACACCCATACACCCACATCCAGCCAGGCAGACACTCCCCTCCCCCCCCCACACACACGCGCGGGCACCCACCTACCAAGGCAGGCAGACACACACACCCAGGCAGGCAGATGCAGACCCACCCAGGCTCACCCCCACCCAGGCAGACATACACATGCACAGACACACACGCACAAATACCCCCAAGCACACACACACACACAGCCACCTCCCAAACACATGCACACAGCCCCACCCAGGCAGACACACACATACACACCCACAGGCAAGCAAACACATACACACCCACACACCCAGGCAGACATACCCACACACACCCAGGCAGACACCTACACACAGACAACCCAGACATGCACACACACACACACACACACACACACACACACACACACACACACACAAACCCTCACTCAAATACAGACCTGCAGGCAGACATACCTATCCATACCCAGGCAGACACACACCCACCCAGTCAGACACACACACACCTAGCAAGCAGACACATGCACACTTACCTAGAGAGGCAGACACACATGCGCAAACACAGACACCCAGGTAGGCAGACACACCTGCCCAGGCAGACACACATGCACCCCTACACTGAGCCAGATATAAACATAGACCCAAGCAGACACACGTGCACACGCATATACACACACATGCACTCAACCCAGGCAAACACACACACACACCCAGGCAAACACACACATGAGCATACGTACACACACACAGGCAGATGGACAGACATGCACGCACACACATATCCAAGCAGACACATACACACTTACCTAGGGAGGCAGACACACATGCACAAACACACACAGACACCCAGGTAGGCAGACACACCCGCCCAGGCAGACACACATGCACCCCTACACTGAGCCAGATATACACATAGACCCAAGGAGACACACGTGCACACACATATACACACACACACGCACTCAACCCAGGCAAACACACACACACACCCAGGCAAACACACACATGAGCATACGTACACACACACAGGCAGATGGACAGATATGCACGCACACACATATCCAGGCAGACACATGCACACAGCCCACCAGGTACGCTTGTGCACACACACACACACACACACACACACACACACACACACACACACACACACACACACACACCCAGAGAGAGAGAGAGACACTTAGGAGCACACACACAGGCAGACATACTCACCCAGGCAAATGCACATACCCCCAAACAGGTAGACATATGCTCACCCCATACCCAATCAGATGCACACACACACACCCAGGCAGACACACGTGCACACACACAGACAGGCAAACTAATCAGATGCACACACCCACATCCACTGAAAAACACACCCAAAGGCAGACATATCCATCCACTCAGACACACCCAGACACATCCACCCACAACCAGGCAGACACACACACATCCACACAAACATATCCAGGCAGATGCACACCCCCCCCAATCAGGCAGACACACATGCACCCCTACACCCAGTCAGATGCACACACCCAGGTAGACATATGTGCAAACACACACACACACACACACACAGGCAGGCATACACATCCAAACAAGGCAAGCACACACATGCATACCCAGGCAAACATGCACACACACATCCAGGCAGACATACAAGCATGCGCACAGACATATCCAAGCAGACACACATGCGGTGCACACACACAGACAGGCAGACAAATCAGATGCACACACACACAGGCAGACACACCAATCCACTCAGACACATGCAGCCACATCCACCCACAACCAGGCAGACATACACATGCACACACAAACACACAGGCAGACACACATGCAGAGACACACATATCCAGACAGGTGCACCCAGTCAAGGCAGACATCCCCACCCCAAGCAGACAAGCACACACACACACACACACACACACACACACACACACACACACACACACACACACACACACACACACACAAACACACACACACACACACACTTACAGCCCCCACTCAGACGAACACACACACACAAATCCCTTCACCCAGGCAGATACATGCGGCCCTATACCCAGGCAGATACACACACACAAACACAGGCAGACACAAGCATGCACACATCCAACCCAGGCAGATATACACATGCACACCCAAGCAAACATGGAAACACACACACACAGGCAGACAATTCATAAGCACACACTCACAGGCAGACAAACCCACATCCAGACACAGACACACACACACACACACACACACACACACACACACACACACATACACACAACCCCAGGCAGACACACATGCACACAACCCCCCAGGCAGACACACACAGGCAGGCACATACACACACCCTAGGCTAGCAGCCACACATACTCAGACACAAACACCCACCCACACCCAGGCAGATAAACTCACGAACACACACAGGCAAACCCATCCACAACTAGGTAGATACACACAAACACCCAGACATACACCCACATGCACACATACATATCCAGGCAGATGCACACTCACCCCTACATGCAGTCAGATACACACTCAGGCAGACACATGTGGAAACACACACATGCCCAGGCAGGCACATGCACACATCCAAACAAGGCAAGCACACACATGCACACCCAGGCAAACATGCACACATACACATACCCAGGCAGACATATACACACACATCCAGGCAGACATACAAGCATGTGCACAGACATATCCAGGCAGACACACACATGTGGCGCACACACACAGACAGGCAGACAAATAAGATGCACACACACACACACACACACACAGAAAAACATACCCATAGGCAGACACACCTATCCACTCAGCCACATCCATCCACAACAAGGCAAACACACACATGCACACACAAACACCCAGGCAGACACATGCACACACACATATCCAGGCAGATGCACCCAGCCCAAGCAGGCACCCCCATCCCCAAGCAGACAAACACACACAGGCAGGCAGGCACATCCCACCCACCCCACCCAGGCAAACGCATGCACTCACAACCCCCTCCACCGTAGTGCATGCACACACACATGCAGACACACACTCATCCCCACCCAGACAGACAAACACACACACATACACCCAGGTAGACACACACGTCACTCAGGCAGATACATGCATCCCTACACCCAGGCACACACACACACACACACACACACACACACACACACACACAACAGTAGACACATGCATGCACACATCCATTACATGCACACCCAGGCAAACATGGAAACACGCACATGTGCGTCCGTGTGCACACACACACACAGGCAGACAATTCAGATGCACACACACACACACGCACACACACACATACACACACCCAGGCAGGCAGACACATGCCCACATACACACACATTGGCAGGCAGACATGCACGTACACTCAACTAAGCAGGCAGACATGTGCACAGGCAGACACACACACACACACACAGGCAGGCAGACGCACACACCCCTACACCCTGGCAGATATACACACACACCCAGGCAGACACACATGCACACACAGACACCGAAGCAGGAAGACACATGCACACACACCCAACCCAGGCAAACACATCCACATAAACACATGCTCACATACAGGCAGATGTACACGCCCACACACACACATATCCAGGCAGACAAACACATGTAGCAAACACACAGTCATACACACCCACCCAGGCAGACATGCACACACCCAAACAGGTAGACACACATGTACCCCTACATCCAGTCAGATACACACACACACACACACAGGTAGAAACACGTACATGCACGCACACACACACAGTCAAGTCAAGCACATACATGCACACCCAGGCAAACACACGCGCACACACACACATCCAGACACACTAGTGTGCGCACAGACATCTCCAGACAGAGACACAAATGTGGTACACACATGCACAGGCAGACAGACACACACCCAGGCAGGCAAACAAACACAAACACACAGACACACACACACATCCACACACCCATGCAGACAGACACACCCACACCCAGGCAGGCAGGCACACATACACACTCAGGTACGCAGACACACCCACACAACCAGGCAGGCAGATACACAACCTGGCAGACACACATGTACACATATCCAAGCAGATGCACACCCCCCAATCAGGTAGACACATGCACCCCTACACCCAGTCAGATGCACACACCCAGGTAGACACATGTGCAAACACACACACAGGCAGGCACACACATCCAAACAAGGCAAGTACACACATGCATACCCAGGCAATCACGCACAGATACACACACACACACATCCAGGCAGACATAGAAGCATGCGCACAGACATATCCAAGCAGACACACATGCGGTGCACACACACACAGGCAGACACACCAGTCCACTCAGACACATCCAGCCACATCCACCCACAACCAGGCAGACATACACATGCACACACAAACACACAGACAGACACACACATGCACACACACACACATATCCAGACAGGTGCACCCAGTCAAGGCAGACATCCCCACCCCCAAGCAGACAAGCACACACACACACACACACGTGCATACACATACATACACACACCCCACCCATCCCACCCAGGCAGACACATGCACTCACACCCTCCCACCCAGGCGCGTGCACACATGCACACACACTCAGCCCCCACTCAGACAAAC